>NC_068308.1:34941167-35241167 GCF_025860055.1 Xyrauchen texanus | reverse complement strand
TACCCCACTGAATCTAATGAGACAATTTGATGATTTTATGACAAACTGTTCAGAAGTTATAAGCAAAAGATTTCTTTTTTCATATCTCGTGACCACTAGGTTGCACTTTTCCGAAACAGAGCAGGCACCCTCAAGTCATGGTGCCTATGACAAATACTAAGTATGGTCTGAATACGCTAAAGCGTTACGGTGAAATGCCCCAACGTCCGTTTTGGCGTACTCTTCGTCAAATTCATTGTAGTGCCATTTCAAAACGGTATGGTTTATCAAAATTCTGTGAATAACTTTTTTTCGTGCGTGCCTTCAGATGAAATAGTCCAATTTTCATTCAAATCAGACTAACGGCCTAGGACGAGTTCGAAAAAGTAGGCTTTTCAAAAAATTCAAAATGGCCCCTTCGGGGCTTGACCCCTAATTTGCCTTAATTACTAGCTTAGTATTATTTAGTACTTAAAGTATGATTTCTGTAGAATAGAGCATTAATTACAAAAATACAATGTTTAAAAGTTGTAAATTATGGACAGGATAGCCTACATTCATTAACTGTTAATTACTGTCTTATTCATGCTTAACTAGTGCATTATTGTGGACCATTAAAGTGTTAGAGAATAAAAAAATCATGAAATAACCTAAATGAGCTCCACCGTCAACCAATAATTTCCATTTTCAATGCTCATCATCTGTTTACTTAAAATGAGAAAAACAGGAAAGAAAAATGTACCAAAACACTCTGAAATGATATTTCTGTAATCCTTTTAATGCGACACCAAGGTGTCTATTGTGAAGAATATTCCCTTAAAAACCTATTTTCACTTAAATGTCTCATAAAACAAATGCTTTACATGAAATACGATAATGATCAAATGCACCATAAAGGTTTAGAACAAAACTAAGGAGATAACGGTAACCTTGTTTATCATTTATCTATATCACTAATGCTGATCTCCAACTTGTATATCATTTTATTTTCATGCTAAGAAAGTTAATGGAAAAAATGGCAGTATAAAATCTTGAACTGGAATGAAATGGTGATTGTAGATTACTTCAGGGGAATGGGAATGCAAATGGACTGAATACAATCTCAAATGTGTTATCCTTCCACATAGACTAGAAAGGAGTTGAGGGATTATTTACAAGTCTTTTGTCTTTATGTATTTCAATTATTTGTTGTCACAGTATTTTTTGTCTGTGATAAATGCGGATGTAAAACTCATTTCTTTGAAACTGACGATCTCATTCCCTTTAACCAATGAGAGTCATTGCATTTGCATAATTGTGAGAGGAATAACTGGTCTGTCATGCACAGACTATGTACGTTCATTCCAAAATTGCTTGAAAACACATGTTCCCAAACCAGCAGTACAGATGCTAATAAACCATAGAGGTCATATCTCATTACCACAAGAAAATGTGTCCCGTCCTTGACAGTAGACTTATTTTCTTTTTAAAAAGCTGCATCAGACCTGAGAGACAAATAACAATGATGATTTTACACTTTACCACTGACAAATGGAACATTTTGTCATTTTGTTTCTCATAGATGTTCACTTACGCGTCATCCAAAGCAAGTTCTGAAAAATGAAGATTTTGTCATTATTTACTTACCCTGATGCCACGCCAAACCTAAATGCTATCTTTCTTCGGCAGAACACAAAAAGGATATATTTTCTTTTAATCAAACATCATGATCTCAACACACAAGAATCAATAAGCTGTTATATTATTGATATGTCATCATATTTGTAGGGCCTTATTAAATGCAAATTAGTTTTTTCCATTTTCCCCAAATCCTATGTTTTCTGTTTTAAGCGCTGGTCACGTGCATGGCAACGACTCACTTGTCAAAGGGTAAAGGCCACGCCATCTCATCAATAATATCGAGAACACCCATGACGTAGACTTGCTGAAATTCAATGGAAAGCATAAACCACGTACGTCACGACCTGTGACATTGACTCAATGTTCATTTCAAACTCGGAAGACAAAAATAGCCCGTAAAATCCATAATTGAAATTCTCTGCCCTTGTTTGGAAAACATTAAGAGACCACTCCAAAATTATCAGTTTCTATGGATTTATTATTTATTGGTATGTGTTTGAGTACAATTTAAATTTTTGCTTTATTCTATTAAGTACTGACAACACTTCTCCCAAATTACAAATAAAAATATTGTCACTTAGAGCATTTATTTGCAGAAAATCACCAACTGGTCAAAATAACAAAAAGGATGCAGTGTTTTCAGACCTCGAATAATGCAAAGAAAACAAGTTCATATTAATTTTAAAGAGTACAGAAATCAATATTCGGTGGAATAACTCTGATTTTCAATCACTGCTTTTATGCATCTTGGCACACCAGTCTTTCACATTGCTGTTGGGTGACTTTATACCACTCCAGGTGCAAAAATTCAAGCAGCTCAGCTTTGTTTGATGGCTTGTGGCCATCCATCTTCCTCTTGATCACATTCCAGAGGTTTTCAATGGGGTTCAGGTCTGGAGATTGGGCTGGCCATGACAGGGTCTTGATCTGGTAGTCCTCCATCCACACCTTGATTGAACTGACTGTGTGGCATGGAGCATTGTCCTGCTGGAAAAATAATCCTCAAAGTTGGGGAACATTGTCAGAGCAGAAAGAAGCAATTTGTCTTCCAGGATAAACTTGTACATGGCTTGATTCATGCGTCCTTCGCAAAGACAAATCTGCCCGAATCCAACCTTGCTGAAGCACCCCCAGATCCTCACCAATCCTCCACCTGGAGGTTATACGGAGACCTGGAAAGGCCTTCAAGGCACAGTGTCTCGCACCCACTGTGAAATTTGGTGGAGTATCGGTGATGATCTGGGGGTGCATCAGCAAGGCTGGAATCGGGCAGATTCATCTTTGTGAAGGACGCATGAATCAAGTAATTTTCTGCAAATAAATGCTGTAAATGACAATATTTTTATTTGGAATTTGGGAGAAATATTGTCAGTACTTTACAGAATAAAACAAAAATGTTAATTTTACTCAAACACATACCAATAAATAGTAAACCCAGAGAAACTGATCATTTTGCAGTGGTCTCTTAATTTTTTCCAGAGCTGTATATACCTGTTAACATCTCAAAAATTGTGTTGTAGTGTTTCATGACCCTTTAAGCTGTCATTTAAACACACACAGAGCACAAGGGATGTTAATGATGCTGTTTGTGTATAAGCAGTGTCTTTTACTTACTGTTGAAGCATGCAGCCCATGCAAACCATAAAACTCAGTCTTCTGTGGTTGAATCTTCACACAAGGACATATCACAATTTTATTTGATTAATTGTGCATTTATACATTTATTTTATCCCAAATATCTCAAAATCTGTGACATTTCGTGTTTTCCCCAACTCTGAAATCATAAAGCCCTGTATTTGATTTACAGACTTTGTTAATGATTTGATTTGATAGTGAATAACAACTAACATTTCTGTTTGTTCATCATTCAATGCAATCATATACCTTCAAAAATGCTTATTTATGACTCATGATTCACACTGACTACTTTTATGAGACTTTTGGTGCTTCTTTAAATCTTAAAGAAAGTCACTGTAAATAGCTATTTTAAGAAGAAAGTCATGAATGACATGAGGATGTGTAAACAATTTTATAAACCAAAACAAATGCTACCAAGAAAGGGATTTTTGAGACTTTTTGTTGAAGTCAGTGTGTTATGTGTTAGTCAGGTAAAATAATGAAATGTAGCGATTCATGTTCATATGAATCATGATTGTATGAACTGGACTGCGCACACACACACACGCACACACACACACACGCACACACACACACACACCTCTTTCATTAGAGTGTTCAGGTAATTACATCATTATAGCAATGTTACACTAACACAAAAACATGGGGTGCCTTAACTGCTCTAATTAACACTATCCTCCACAGAGAGAGAGTCAAAGCAGAGTAAAAGATCCTTGTACAGGAAATCATATCAACTCAATGTCATCCTATTAAATTCAACCTTTACAGAGAGCGAGAGAGAAAGAGATATTGAGAGAAAGAGAAGGAGAGAAAGGTTAAAGACAACAGAAAGAAAAAAAAAAGAGTCTTTACCTCAAAGTGATGAGTGCAGCAGTTATAATATTGCTTTTGCACAGGAACTTTGTGTTCCAGAACTTCCTGTGTGCAGCGGTGGGTTTATCATTTCTGGAGCCAGCCACTTTAAATTTGAGTGCCCTTTAAATCTTTGGTCACAAGCAATACATTGTCTTGGTTACGTATGTAACCTCAGTTCCCTGAGATGAAGGGAACGAGACATTGTACACCTTCTACACGACCTAGTTGAAACCTTTACAATAACGCCAGTATTGGCCATGATGTTTAAGCCCCACCCTTTAAGATGCAAAGCTGTTCAGTATAAAAGCGGGCGATTGGCTATTGGGCAATTTGCACCCTGCAACTCATAAGCCAAGGCAATCACATCAACGATCCAGCGAGAAAGTCTTTGCTTGGAGACGGACATTCCTTTTGTTCAACCTAAATAGCACACAAAGAGCTGGTCAGACAGTCTGAATTGGCGGGTGCGCTCAACGTATGTGTGTAGTGCTCGCAAAGGGCTCACAAATGCACGGACTGTTCCTCATCCAAATTAATTGGAGGGGAATGGCTTGAAGGTGAACCTCCTGCGCTTTGAAGGGTGTTGTTAGAACCTTAGTCACACAGCCTTTCCTGGGTTTGGCAGTAGTTTTTGAAAGACCCAGACCAAACTCCAGACATAAATTGTCAACTGACAGAGCTTGCAAATCACCAACCCATTTTGGCCAAAGCCAGCAATAATACGGTCTTAAGAGAAAGCACATGCAATTCAACATAGTCCAGAGCAGGGATCGGCAACCTATTTGACATGGAGTGCCATTTTTTATTTTCCTTGTCAATGGCTGTGCCATTGCAATGTATGAGTCCATTTGTGAAAATGTTTCTATTTTACATTTTTCAAATTCAATCATTTATTTTTCATAACAAATGAGAAACATAGCAGTTTGAGTGAATATTTTGTGTAAAACCCAATGATTATTATAGTCATGATCCTGCATGTGAATTTTCACAGAGCATCTTAAATTGCTTAAATGAACAAAAACCTGTCCTTTTATACAAAATGAGTTAACACAGTTATGTCACAAATTTGCTAATTTGATTACTGATCACAGCAAGAGAGGAGCAGGCTAATTTATTTATATGACGTTTCTCCGCACCTGCATTCCAATCTACATCTTGATGCAATCCTTCCTCATGATCACACATAAGTGTGTTTTCATAAGCTGAACTGGAATGTAGCGAGACTCGCCCTGCATGTGCAAGACATTCACGCATCACAAGCTATTCCACTCTTTAGCCCTTTTCGGTGAATCGCACCACCTAAAACTTTATTTCCAGGTTTAGAAGCTGCCGGCTGCGAATGTCTTATACATCACAAGCTGCAGGATTAAGTTGTGTATACTGCAATACTGTTGAGCACTTTTTGGATCAAAGTTAGGTCCCATGTCAGGACTGTAGCTGGGCGAGGGGGATTTAGCCGCCCCGCCCCCTTAAAGAATTTTATGATTAAATCATTTTTCCCTATAGAGGTGCCGCTTCAGCTGAATGATACGCAGATGTAGTCGCCACATAGACTTTGAGTATTGAGTGGACCTTGCATCCAATCGATCTTAAAGACATTTAAGAATTTCAGATATGGGTTAGTTTACTGGGTCTTTGCTGTGTGAAAAGCAAATATTAGTGAACATATTCCATTTCAGTGTGTAAAGGCATCTTGTGGACGGTGCTCTAGCTGGTAAAATTATGTTCATAACCAACTGAGCCAACTGGCTCGTCCTCTGTGCTCCAATCAAAGGCCACATGTGTAGGCTTCACAGCTCTGGCACGATGACAAATCGTGGCTTGTGTTTGAGAGAGAAGGTCTCTCCTCAGCGGTATTTCCCATGGAGGCCCATCCAGTATTTCTACTGTCACCAGAAACAAGGACTGACTGGGCCATTTCGGCACAATTTGCTGATGACAGAATGAAGGAGGCGCACCAGGTGAAACGCATACTTGCATTTCGCCAGCCATACATGGGCTAGCGTGTACTGGCAACTTATATATGGCACCAGTGTTGTGTTGTCTGAATGAATCAGAATGTGGTGATTCTCGATGTCAGAATGAAAAGCTCTCAAAGCTAGAAAGACATCCAGTAGCTCTAGCCACGTTGTATGATGGATGCTCCACATTCAGCACATGGACATGTGAAAACCTGTGTTGGATGCATCTGTGGTCAGCACTTTCCTTCTGAAAGTTTGACCCAGCATAACACCCTATTGCCACCAAAGCGCATGTGCCCGAGGCTACAGGAGCAATAACTACAGGGATAGTTGGGCATAACCTTTATCTTCCACGTGGTCCATTTTAGTGAGGAGAGTGAAATCACAGTGCAAACGAGCTGAAAAGGGCCTCCGCCAGGATTTTGTCAATTTGTTATGAACTTCCAAGAAGAACGGGGCCATTCATCAAGGTGAGTTTTTTTAAGTTCCTCTGGAGGAGACCACTCAAGACCGACCTCCTCCTACGCCCATGAAAGGAATCGAAGCTTCTCCTTGTCAATGGCGTGTGCACGCTCCTCGTCAGGGGAAGGGGCGGCAATTTCCTCCATTGACCACTTGCCAGATGCTGTGAGAGACATAACATCATCCCCAGCATTAGAACCGCCGAACGTGCTCATCACGCACATACTATATCGGCATAGATAAAGTATATGGAGATTGAGGCGCTCGTGTGGCGTGTACCAGCACGAGGTCCACCTCAAATTTATCCTGCTCGACCTCGCAGCTCCACGGTGCCTCCTTGTGTGGTCCCTCGGGAGTCACAGAAGAGGCAGATGGGAGGGTGTGGGAAGCTAAATCGTCCCTCAGAACGAGGGCGATTCGTGAGTGAAGCGTCTTGAGACTCATGTCCTCTCAGTGATGACAGTCTGTCTCTATGAGAGCTGTCTCTGCATGGGCGCAGCTCAGAGAGTGAATGCAGCTCTCACGCTGATCTGATGGCGGGATGTGTCCCTCGCATAAGGGACACTTACGGAACAACATCTTTAAAAAGACGTGAACACATCAGCAGTGTGCTCACGGATCATATATAAACAAGGTATAGACCTTTTAGTAATATAAAGTATACATATAGATATATATACACAATAATAAGGATACAAAACTCCTGCCAAAGCGCTGTGGAAAATCAGTATGCTGAAGCAGCCTGTTCACCAGCGAAGCGTCAAGCGGCGAGGCTCAGTAAATGTTAGCTGAATACTGCAAGTGAGCAGAGTCTTCTTGTTACCATGAATATCCCACCCGCTGACACATGTATGTTGACGGCGAAGTAGTAGAAGGCTTCTAGATGAGAGATGAATCGTTGTCTTGAAGGAAGAAATTTCGGAATGAATGGTGTTCGTCCGCCCGCTTTTATACTGGACAGCTTTGCGCCTAAAAGAGTGTGGCTTAAACACTATAGCCAATACTGCCGTTATTGTGAAAAGGTTTCAACTGTATCACGTAGAAGGAGACTCCTCATAGCAATAGCTTAGTGATGCAATGTAAAGTGTACTGAATCATAAGGGAACTATTTGCCAATGGGGTAAAATTAAAATAATAATAAAATTGTATTTTAGTATTTATAAATTTAAATACAGTAGTTTATAAGATCAAACAGTTTTTTTTTTTATTTCTCTGAAAACCAGACAACTAGCTTCTCAAGTAAATGTATCTTGTTATTAACTGGACAACAAGACACAAATTGTAAGCAAGACATTTTTTTTGCATTGTAAGTCAATAAAACGTGTAGTTACTGTGTTTTGCCTTTGCAGGGCAGTTAACCCTTAAATCTTCACTTTCTCACCTGACAGGACTACTTTTGCTGTCCGGGTCTCTCGCTGTGACAGCTCCCACTTCAGTTCCGATTTTGGTGTTCTCATAAACCTCCATAATGTAATAATCCATTGTGAAAACGGGCGGCTCGTCCACGTCTCCGACTGTAATCCTGAGTGTGGCATCATCTTTAAATGAGCCCAGATATGAGAGGTGTGGAGCCAGGTGCGTGTTCTCTGCAGAAATGTGAAGACTGTACTGTTTTTTCTTTTCGTAGTTAAGAGGCTGAAAAGAGAGCGGAGAATAAATTAGATTACAAAGCATATTTTTCTTTCTTGATTTGTAGAAAAGCTTTATTTACTACATTAGAGCACAGATGTAGACTTTAAATGAATAGTTGACAACCATCTACTCACAAAAAATGTTGTTCAAAACAGTTTAAATGTTCTTTTTTTTCAAAATGTGACTTTTTGAAGAATATCCTGGCTGCTCTTTTTTATTTTATGAAAGGGAATGGGTGTGAGACTTTCAAACTTCAAAATGACATAAAAAAGCACCAAAAAAAAAACATAAAAAGATGTGTGCATATGTCTTGTATTCCAAGTGTGCTTTCTAGTGCGCTATATAGTATATTCCAAGCCTTCTGAAGACAAACTACTTAATCTGAACCTCTGCTAGCTGCCTTGAGATGACACACAGGTCACATAAACTACAAAACATAGAGACTGTATCACCTAGATATCTCATAGAGACTGTGTCTTTTCCCTGAACTACCAAACACAAAACCCTCACTAAATCATTTAGACCTTTTTTATTAAGGTCAAACTTTAACAAAACAAACAAATTAAAGATAAACATAATATGAATATAAGTCTACTAAACATTAGATCTCTTTCTACCAAAGCACTAATAGAAAATTTTATTATTTCAGATCATAGTTTGGATGCGCTCTGTTTGACTGAAACCTGGCTTAAACCAGATGAATATATTAGTTTAAATGAATCTGCTCCCCCAGTTTATTGTTATAAACCTGAGTCTTGTCTGAAGGTTCGAGGAGGAGGTGTTGCTACAATTTACAGTGAAGATTTTGGTGTTACTCAGAGGACAGGGTATACATTTAAGTCTTTTGAACTATTTATGGTAAATGTGACACCATCAGATATAAATAAAAAAATTCTGCCATCTTTTACCCTTGCTACAGTAATAAGACCTGCACTATGGTATAATGATCACACTCATGCTCTCAAGAGAAGAGCTTGGAGAATGGAGCACAAGTGGAAGAATACAAAATTTGTATTTTGCGGTGCATGGAAGGATAGTGTCTGTAGCTACAGATGCTACAGACCATGTCAGCGTATAGTCCTAGATGTTTATTCAGTACTGTAGCTTAATTGGTTAGTCATAAAGCCTCAACAGAACCAGATATTACGTCGCAGCACAAGAGAAATGACTTCATGAATTTCTTTACTGATAAAATTGAAATAATCAGAAATAATGGAATTATGCAATCATCTGTCATAGCGCCTCAGAAAACAGTGTCTCATAATTTTCCTCACGTGCAACTTCAATCTTTTGCCATCATAGGTCATAACGAGCTAACAAAACTCAAAACATTAAAAGCCACAACATGTTTGTAAGATCCAATACCAACTAAGCTCTTAAAAGAGGTATTTCAAGTAATTTCAGAACCTCTTCTTAATATTATTGGCTCTTTGCTATCCTTAGGACATGTCCCAATAAACTTTAAAATGACAGTTATCAACGCTTATTCAGAAGCCACAACTTGATCCTGGAGAACTGGCTAAATATAGACAGATTTCAAATTTCCTGTTTATGTCGAATTTACTAAATAATTTAGTATTCTCCCAAATATTTTCCTTTCTACAGAGAAATAGTATATATGAACATGTTCAGTCAAGATTTAGGCCTCATCACAGTACAGAGACTGCACTTATCAGAGTTACAAATGACATGCTCTTATCATCTGATCGATACTGCATTTCACTTCTAGTGCTTTTAGATCTTAGTGCTGCATTCGACAAGATAGATCACAACATTCTCTTGAATAGGCTAGTAAATTATGTTGGAATTTGTGGAGTTGCATTAGCATGGTTTATGTCTTATTTAGCAGACCACTACCACTTAGTCTACTTATATGAGGAATTGTCAAATCAAACAAAAGTAAAGTATGGAGTGCCACAGGGATAAGTTTCAGGGCCTCTGCTTTTCTCCTTGTATATGCCCTGGGAGATATTATCAGGAATCGTGGAATATGTTTCCACTGTTATGCTGACGATATCCAAACTTTATATTTCTTCAAAACCTGATGAGATTTCACACTTCTCCAAATTAGCAGAGTGTATCAATGAAATAAAAGACTGGATGGACAGAAATTTCCTTCTACTCAATTCTGACAAAACAGAGGTACTAATTATTGGACCAAAAACCTCTAAAAATAAGCAGCTAAAATATAATTTGACCCTAGATGGATTTACTGTTACATCATCTTCAACAGTGAAGAACATGGGTGTTACATTTGATACAATCTGTCCTTTGAAAATCAAATTACCAATGTTTGTAGAACAGCATTCTTCCACCTAAGAAATATAGCTAAATTACAACACATGCTCTCATCATTTTGCTGATGCCAAAAAACTAATTAATGTGTTCATGACCTCAAGACTAGGTTATTGTAATGAATTACTGGGAGGATGTCCAACAAGATCAATAAATAAACCTAAATTGGTTCAAAATGCAGCAGCCAGAGTGCTGACGAGAACCAAGAAATATTATCATATTAGCCCCATTTTATCATTGTTACATTGGCTACCTGTTAAATTTCGTAATTTTTTAATTCTGTTAACTACGTACAAAGCTTTGAAGGGTTTAGCTCCGCAGTAATTTAGTGACCTTCTGTCATGCTATATTCCATCACGTTCATTACGATCGCAAAATTTTGGCCTGTTAATAGTTCCTAGTATATCAAAATCCACAAAAGTAGGTAGATCCTTTTCATATTTGGCTCCTAAACTATGTAATAATCTCCTAAGTCTAGACTAAAGACTCATCTATTTAGCCAGGCATCCACCTAATTTATACTTCAACTCACAATTAGGCTGCTTTAGTTAGGTCTGCCAGAACAAGAAACAGTGATCATGATCTATAACACTACAATAAATTGAATGATATCTATGCTAATAGATATTTGTTTCCCTGTCTCAGCCTTGGGACTCCTATCCTGAGGTCACCTGAACCGGCTGGATCCAGCTCGATTCCTGCTTCGTGTTGGACTCCACTGCTATGTGTTGCAACATCACTTCAGTCTATTATGATGAACTTCAGAGGAAGAACTGATGCAAACTCCAACATAAGACATGGGATACTTCATATGCCATTGTCTGAACCTTGGATTTAGATTAGACCTCACAGTAATTACCAGTTGGTTGAACTGTGATGCACCTCACTGATCTCTGCCTGCATCACCTCGGTCTAAAGATAGACTACACTCTTGAAATGGAATACATCAATTATCAATTAATTGACAACAAAACTTAATCCAGTAAATACAGGATGGACTACAAAGACATTAGTCATTAATCTTACAGTTCATACAAACTACTTGTTTAAACACTGGCCATTAACACTTACTAAGTTTAATCATTTTAAACCATGATTTGCACTATACATAATAATATTGGCATTATATTCATGATGTTAGCCTGAGGGGAACTGGCCCCCACATTGAGTCTGGTTTCTCCCAAGGTTATTTTTTCTCCGTTAACCTGGGATATATATATATATATATATATATATATATATATATATATATATATATATATTAGAGCTGTCGATTTAACGTGTTATTTCAGTGCGAATAATTTGACTAAAAATAATGCATTAAAAAGTTAACGCAATTAATCGCACTGCCCACCCTGATATGGAAGATTCCTGAGAAATGCAAGCTTGTAGTACCACCTGTTTAGTCCAGACGGCAGTAAGTAAAACTTACGTTCTTGCGTTCAAAACACTTGATGGAGTGCAAATCCGAACTAAGAGAACTCAAGATGTGTTCTAAGTATTAAACTATATTTAACTTGACATAGTGACCTAAAAATTTTATTTTTATGATGCAATGCACCCAAGCCCTGATATTTTTTTTATATTTAAAGATAACTATGTATCATTATTTCATCATTATTGTCGCGCACAAACACACAAGACGAGAGAGTCACAATGTCAGAGTAAACTGCTTTAATCGATAAAGCAGTCAACAGTACAAAAAGGGCAAATCCAGAGAAGAGTGGTAAACGGGAGCGTAAGGTCGAAGCCGGGGAATCAGAATAGGGAAAAGGGGCAAATCCGGATGAGAGTGGTCAAGGGGAGCGTAGGGTCGAAGCCGGGAAACAAGCATGAACTAGACGGGACTAGCGAGAGGAAAAGACAAGGGAACTAGAGGATCACAAGTGCTGGCAAAGCGAGGGGGGGTAAACTAAACAAAGGGAGTAGACAGGGGTACTAGGGGAACGAGGAGCTGGCAAGCTAAGGGGGTAATCAAGAGGAGTTCAAGGGGGGATCAAAACTAGACGAGACTAGCGGGGGCAAAGACACGTGAAACTAAATACAATAACCAACCTCCGTGAGACGAAAGGGTAGTGATATATATAGTGACGAGTGCAGGTGTAAACAATGAACAGGTGATGAGACGAGTGCAGGTGAAACTAATGTGCAGGAGTGCAGATGACACGAGTGCAGGTGGTCATAATGTTCTGGGGGATTGGAAGCGCGTGAGAAACTCGAGGAAGGGAGATTGCCTACGAGCATGTGAGCGAGTAGGAGCAAAGTGGGCGTGAGGGCTCGAGCGAGCAAAAAGAGCGTGAAAAGCTTGAGGGGGCGGAGCGAGGGAGTGTGCGTGTGTGTGCTAGACGATGCAGGGAGAAGCAGAGGAGCGGGGTCGTGACAATTATATATTTAATTATATTTATATGAGTGGCTTTCTCAGCAAATATTTGTATATGCGATTAAATGTGATTAATCGCGATTAATTAATTAGGACACCATGTAATTAATTCGATAAAAAATTTTAATCGATTGACAGCCCTAATATATATATATTTTTTTTATTCACCTATCATATGGATTTAGAACAAATTGACGGTGAGTAAATGTTGATAGTTATGCGTTTTTGGCAGAACTATCTCTGTAAAAAAATTGTCTCAGTCAGTTTCAGCCATTTGCTTTGCGAATTCTAGTGGCAAACACTTGGGAATGTATTGAGGTCAGTCTTTTTCATTTCCAGAGCATAGAGGTTAAATCATTCCCTAGTTTAGGTCACTATAGTATGCACTATGAAACATTCCTGACCTCTCATCTGACAGACCGGGTGGGCATTTATCAAAAAGTCTGGCTTTTGTAAAACTCTGTATTCATTAATTTCAAAGCTTTCCTGAACTCTGGGACCTAGAACTGGAATTGAATAAGCTCAGAATGCAGAGTTGATAAAAATTAATGAGCATCTGCACTCCGAGTATATATATCTATCAGTGTATTTGAGGAGTCTAGACCTAGCGAGCTGCCTTTTACCTTTTAGTATTGAATGTGTCATAAGTATTTTTAATTCTCTCGGAAAAGTTTTGCATGTTAATGTGAGTATGATGTTTTGATATGATATTGTTCTTTGTAGACTAGATCTGCTACATTGCTACAGAGACTTGCTTCTGCTAAAACATACACAGACATACTGAGTTAAGCAAGAGAACATGCTGCTACTGCTGCACAATTAGGCATTATACAACCCCCCAACAAAGCAGGGAAGCTGCACAAATGCATAACACAAAACACAAAGCCCAAATAAGCAGACCTACCACAAGACTGCGGCTGCTCTGAAGAACCATTTGTGCAGAATGTATGCTAGCAAGATGTGCCTTGGCCTGCTTGGCCAAATGGCATATTTATAATTAATTAAATCTCTATGTGTAGCTGGGCTACACATAGAGATTGGCTGAAACATCTAGTGACCTGGCTCATAATCTGAACCTGGACCTGGAAAGCCCAAAGCTTATTTAACTAGTGACTTAGCCTAGCTATGTGTGAATTAATTTAAACTAATGACCAAAGATAGTGATGTATGCAATTGCCTGATTTGTCTATGGATTTCCTTGATTAAAAACACGCTTATATGTGACATGGTTAAAAGCAGATCTTACCGTGAAAGCTGACATAAGAAAAAGGCCCAGCAAACACCTGAGCAAACAGCATTTTCAGTGAAAACTCTCACAGTGCGCTGCATTAAAACTGGCGTACATGCAAACTGAGCAAGTTTAAATGTTAGCCAAAGAGAGAGTATGCAAGTTGATTGCCAACCCGATTACACTTCAAATCAGCTTTCACCATGTGAGTCGATTGGCTTGACATATCACATGTGAACGAGCTGATTGGCTAACACATACCAAGTTCAAACAACTTATCACCTTGAGCCATTCAGAGTTTCAGGCCTGAATTTAGACATTAATAATCAATTTATATAAATATTTTATAAATATATTACCATAACGTTTCGAGTAAGTCTATGGTGTTTTGAAATGTAGACTACATTGGTTTCGGAACAGAGCTAATAAGTGTATAACATTAGATATTGTGATAGTTTGACAATATCTTGACAAGGATAATTATATCGCCCCTTTCCTTGTTTTTATGTTGAAAGACTGCAATATACACAAGTGAAAAGTGTGAAAAACTGAAAACATTAATACAATTCAGAGGCTGTTTAGTTTCACTGGAGCTGTTAATTAGGCTCAACTGCAACTTTTTCTTTCACATTTTGGCTTCTATATACTGTAGCTCTATATTTATTTGTGTCTCTTTTGGTGTCACTATCTAAACCCGGATAATTCTAAGTCATTCATTACAAAAATAATATACACTAGATTCAGGGTGTTGCTATGTGTTTATTAAAGTTTCCTGAGTAGTTTTTAGCATGTTGCTAGGGCGTGTTCCTGTGGGTTGCAAAGTAGTTGCTTACTGGCTTAAGCCAAAAGAGCCCACTTCCAAGTTTCAAAGATATTCTGGTCCCTAGATATGGCTACTTAAATGTAAGACTATGGGATTTTCCCCTCCATTTTATCGACTGGGTTCCTGCAGTTTTCAACAGAGGAACTTCCAAGACGTTTCTTTTGTGGTTACTGAACAAGGATTTAAATACATAATTTTGATTCAAAATCACTTATTCACATTTTGATTTAATTCACTAATAAATCATTCAGAACAGATCATTCAGTTTTGTAAATTCGTTGAAAAGAAACAACTCTGGAAAACAATTCAAGGACAAGCCAAACGTTTAATACGTAGGATTAAGGGTTTGACCAAATCCCTAATCCTATATATGAGTATCTGCAATAGTAACACACTACTAAAAATTACTTCAATACCTTTTTCAGTGTGATAATGCCCTCTCCAGTGTCTTTGTCAGTAGAAATGGAGAACATTCCAGCACCCTCTGGGTTCAGGATGGTGTATTTCATGTCTGCATTGATTCCGATGTCCTCATCGTTGGCTTTGATCTTTCCCACCGGTTTTCCCACCTGTGCCGACTCGGGAACAAACACCTGGTAATTCTCTGCAGACACACACAAAAGCTTACTTAGTGGTTTGTTCGACTGGCTGGATGTTATTTTGAAGCATCTATCATGAGGCCCATGTTTGGTTGTGATGTTGTGGTCTAGGAGCAAGCCAAACTGCACCATGCTATTTCACAAGAAAGCCTTGCCCACATTCCAAACATCCCGATTAAAGAACAAAGTCCTGAATGCAACAGAGCATAACACTTTTTTTTCAGTATTTTTCCAATACATTTTCTCCTGAGGTGTTACAAAAAAAACCAGTAAAGAGTTCTATGAACTCTCTGCATCAAACCAACCAGCTCCAAGATGAATCACAACATTAAAAAACACTGTAAAAAAGTGTTCGAGTTAAGACTGTGTCTTCACACTATATTTTAACCTTGTGCAATCCCGTGTACACATGCGTGGACTTTGGATTTTGGCTTTGCTATAAACAACACATAATTTAAATACATTTAAATCGATTGATCTCAGATCTGGAGACTCTGGGCTGTCAGTTTAACTGGCAGTTAACAGTTTAACTTTCAATGTACGGAGTCATGTGACAAAACAACATGGCGCCAATCACAGCAAAGTTAGTTTTTTCCTTAGAAATCCTATATTTACTGGGCATTATCACATTGAGAATCAATTGGTCCATCCAAAAACTGAAAGATCTTGCTTTCAAGGATTTATATGGAGTTAGGGTGAAATTAAGGTGCATTAAGAACTGTTCTGAGACCAGTGCAGACAGACAGCACACTGTCTCTCTGATGATGTTTGAAACACTCATGTATGGCAGACATGGGACAATGGTAATCAGTAGGCCCTACTTAGATTCAGAATGTATAATGTATAATTTTATTTTAACATGGTTGGCAGTGATTGGATGATGCTGGCCAATACTTTGAATCAGAATTAATTTAGCTAATTTCTGATGTAATATATGTAATGTCTCAAAAACATAAATAACCAACACCCTGGAAACATAATAATATTATATATATATATATATTTATATTTCTATAGCTTAATATTATTTGTCCACATATGTTGCCATACATTTTTAGAAAGTATTTATATCTAGTATTTATAGTATTAATATATTATATTGTCATGCTTCATAGGGGTGGCTGGTCACTTCTAAGCTCATACTAACAGTGACCTCATTTCCCAAAAGCATAATTAATCTTAGTAGATGGTAGAATCCATCTTACAATTCATCTTAGTTTTTCAGACCTTTTCCCAATGCAATAACTTAAGTATTACTTAACAATGGTCGTATTTTACAAGTGTTCTGGAGTAAACGAAGAATGCTAAAAGCATCGTAAGGAGACAGATTTATGCAGTCAACAGCAGAACAATTGCAAAATTATACTTAATACACTTAACACAATGTAATTGTATGATGATTACACTTTCTGCAGCATATAATGATAATTTAATTTCAGCTACTTTTAAGGATTACTTATTAGTAAAACTAACAAAAAATGTAAAATAATAATAAATAAATACATAAAATAGATAAACAAGCAAATAGATAAATAAGCTAGTATTAAATTGAATTTTGTGGACAGCCACATTGTTGGTAACAAAAAAGGTAACAACGAATTGGCTATAGGCTACATCGCCTATAAAAAAATTGACCCTTATCACATTGGGGTGCAACGAACAGACCTCTGCTTGATTGGTGAATGTTCCTAAAGCACAGCTTCCAGTCTCCCATTTACATTCCTCTAACAACATGGTGAACCTCGTTATATTCAGTATGTGCTTGATCATTGTCAGGATCATTCACAGATCCTCAGTGGCTACCACAGCCCACTAGCACATCTTTACTGACCCTGTAAGCAATTGCACCTTGACCCACAACATTTGTGAAAATGAATCATTGCAAACGCACATGAAAAGAACAAAGCAGTGATTGTCTAAATGTAATAGATCATTCTGCACAAAATTATCACAAACTACATTTAAGTAGCTTAAGTAGTTATTTGGTTGAGTATTTAAGAAAATAAATGTAATTTTTTTTTCCAGCTAGGTAAATAATGTTACTAATAGTTTGTCTAATGCTAAATACAAATATAATGAGGTTTTAATGATGAGTGACACTACACTGTCACATTTCAGCTCTTCACATATAAAGACAGTTACTCTCTTAATCTCTTCATCTCTGGAGCATTTTTTGTGCTGCTGGCAAATTTTGGGCAATTTTTCACACTCAAACTAATAAGCTCACCATTCACACATAATACAGACTAATTGCAAATACACACACATTATTTTGTCTTATTGTGTATTATATATATATATATATATATATATATATATATATATATATATATATATATATATATATATATATATATTTATTATTATTATCTGATATTGTATTTTTTGTGCTCTGGAAGCTTCTGTCACCAAAACAAATTCCTTGTATGTGCAAGCATACTTGATAATTCTGACATTGATTCTGACTACAGCCATGGGCAAAAGTATTGGCAGTGACATAAAGTTTGTGTTTCACAAAGTTTTCTGCTTCAGCTGTTGTGGTGTTGATTCACATTGTTTCTAGATTATTGTGCAGAGTGATCAGATGCATTTTAAATAATTGCAAAAAACTTAATTGGCCAAAAAAACATTATCACAAAAAACAACTTTCACAGTTTTTTGGCCCTGGCACAAAATGACCAGCCAACATAATTTCACTAATCATATAATCAGCATCTGGGAAAGTGTGAACGAGTACTAGTCAGGTGAAATCACTCTATCATTCTGATTGGATTATAAGAGCAGACTGATTGCTATAAGAGGAGGGAAGAAGTGCTTCCAATCATTTTGTTCTTGTTTGCAATGGTTACCTCTAAAGAAAGACGAGCAGCCATCATCGCTTTGCATCAAAATGGCCTCACATGTAAGGAAATTGCTGCAAAGAATATTGCACCTGAAAGAAACATTTACCAAATCATCAAGAAGGCTTCAGGACATCCAGCAAGCGCCAGGACCGCTTGCTGGAATCGTGTCATCACCAGTGCAGAGTTTGCTCAATATTGGCAGCAGGTTGGTGTGAGTGCATCTGCAGGCTCAGTGAGGCGAAGACTTTTGGACAATGACCTGGTGTCAAGAAAGGCAGCAAAGAAGCCACCTCTCTCCAAGAAAAACATCAAGGACAGACTGAAATTCTGCAGGAAGTACAAGGATTGGACAGCAGAAGACTGGTGCAAAGTTATTTTCCTCTGATGAAGCCCCCTTCTGACTGTTTGGGACATCTGGAAAATCGATAGTCCGGATAGACCGAGAAGAAAAGGTGAACACTTCCATGAGTCCTGTGTCGTACCAACAGTGAAGCATCCTGAGACCATCCATGTGTGGGTTTGTTTTTCATCCAAGGGAGTGGGCTCTCTCACAATTCTGCCCAAAATCACTGCCATGAATAAAGAATGGTATCAAAATGTCCTGCAAGAGCAACTTCTACCAACGATCCAGGAGCAATTTGGTGATGATCCGTGCATTTTCCAGCATGATGGAGCACCATGTCACAAGGCAAGAGTGATAATGAAGTGGCACAGAGATCATTACATTGAAATGTTGGATCCGAGGCAAGGCAACTCCCCGGATCTTAATCCCATAGAGAACTTGTGGTCAATCCTCAAAAGGCGAGTGGACAAACGGAAGCCCACAAATTGTGATCAACTCCGAGCACTAATAAGGCAAGAATGGATCACCATCAGTCTGGATTTGGCCCAGAAGCTGATATCCAGCATGCCAGAGCGAATTGCAGAGGTTCAACACTGTAAATATTCACTCTTTGCATATATTGAATGGTTTTGCAGATAAAAGCCTTTCAAATTTATGAAATGCTTATCATTGTTTTCCAGTATACCATAGAAACATGTGAAAAATAATCTACAAATACTGAAGCAGCAAACTTTGCAAAACATAACATTTATGTCACTGCCAATACTTTTGGCCATGGCTGTATACACAAGCAAGCTCATAGACAAGTAAAAAATGTCTATTGTTTTTAGAAAGCTGCTTAACGTAATAGCAGATATAAGCTTTTTAGCTATTTGGGGCTTACAGCATCAATGATCGGCACATGAAAGAGATGTTTGTATTTGATGTCTAACAGATATCGTATTTTACCTTGTGATTCTTTTGAAAATGCGCTGATTTTTGAAGTTAATGTTTTCAGGCCTTACTTTGTTATTTTGTGAAACATGAATGCAGGAGTGATGGTTATCTATAAGTTAAGATTCCCTAAATAATACCCCATATGTCTGACTTATGCATTCGGAAACTTTAACATTTTTATTGTAATCTTTTACGAGGCAGGTCCACAGAGTTTAAGAAGTTAAGCAACACTTAATGTGTGTCCTAGCGTGTTCATGTTAAGTGCAGCTTTGAAAAAAGGTTCGTAAAAAATTAGGAATGTTTGTAAAATTGCTCTTGGAAAACATTCTTAACCACTAAGATCAAACATTATTTGGAAACGAGGCCCTGATTGGTTAATTCTTTTGCAGGATAATTGGGAGTGTCATTTTTCACAACAAAATATGGAAATTACACGCAATAAAAAAGTTAAATTGAAATTGCTTTGTGGTTTCTACAGAAGCATATCCCACAGGTTCACAACCTTGAAGCTAAAAGTAGGTCTGTCTTAAAAGGCTTATATGATAAACGTTCAAATCCATTTCTTTATGAAGAAAATAACTCGTCTGTTGTGCTCTGTTTCTGAGGATAAAAATAAAACTACAAAAAATCAAGATCCAAGACACAAAATTTGATGCTTACACAATAAAAAAACATGCTGTTCACTCCTCTGTTTTCTGCATGCTAATTAATAGTAAAATATCTAACTGCGGCATACAGTTTATATGATGAGTCATCTGTTATCAAGACTGCATTTACATAAGGTAGATTTTCTACCTCTATAGGCTAATTATATAGTGTCCATAATCACTCCTTGAGAAATTTAACAGTACATCCTAATGAATGTCTTGAATAAATGAGAAAGCCCACTTTGAGGAGAAGTGCATTATAACAGCATACTGTACGGTTAACCTTCAAGTAGTAATGAGGATATCTGAGGCTGATGACGAATGAAAAAGCGAGGTCAAGTTATTTTTTGTTTTTGCCAACATCTGAAGCATACTAATCCAGGAGTCCTTCAACATCTCACTTAATCGCTTTAGAAAGTTAAGTCTGAATAAATTACTCAGTATGGATATTAGACTAGTAGTTTCCTTAAAAAAAAGAAGCATGGAAAGACCAGCCTGAATTTACAGGCTGGTTTAAGCTGGTTTATGCTGATATGGTGTTGGTCTAGCCGGTGGACCAAAATATCAAGGAATCTGCGTACCAAATCCTTATGAAGCCAACTTTTTAGAACAGCCTTAAAAAAGTGTGAAGCCTATGATTAAAATGCTTAAAACCTTGAAATATTGCCTACGTAGGCAGCTCACTAGCTTTGAAACACAGACAACATATGCAGGCGACCTATTTATTCTTCAGTTTTCAGCAGGAGAGATTCTCCAATGAAAGCAATATGGTACCTTTTTTGTTTTCCTATCGAAATGCAACAATGGCTGACAATACTCACTCTGAGGAAATTTGGGTGGGTTGTCGTTGACGTCAGTGAGCGTGATGTTGACCGTGGTGGAGCCCGAAAGCCCACCCACTTGGCCTGCCATGTCTTTGGCCTGAATTACCACTGAATAATGCTCTCTTGCCTCTCGGTCCATGTCTCCCAAGGCTGTTCTGATGATACCTGAATAAACAAACACAAACACACATGCGTTGGTAATTTGCACTTTAAATTCAAAGGTTACTAAAAGGATAAGGCAGGAGGCAATGAACTACACTGCAAAAAGAGGCTGTGGCTCAGATGGTAGAGCGGGTCGGCTGTTAATCGCAGGGTTTGGCGGTTCGATTCCCGGCCCACGCGACTCCACATGCCGAAGTGGCCTTGGGCAAGACACTGAACCCCAAGTTGCTCCCAATGGCAAGTCTGCTGCCATTGGTGTGAGTGTGTGTGTGAATGGGTGATTGGGACACAAAGTAAAGCACTTTGGTAACCACTAAGGTTAAAAAATATGCTATAAAAGTGCAGGCCATTTGTTGCTTTTGGAAACCAGTGATAAAAGCAATGTGAAAACAGACATTGCTATTATTGAATTAAGGTTCAATAAATATTATGAATGAATAATTAATAAATTATAGTATTCTAGAATTCCTTCATGTTAAAATCTGAATAAACATGATTATGGTAACATTAGTTCATGTGTTCGGTTTCATGAACTAACAATGAACAATATATTTCTTTTTACAGCATTTATTGTTCTTAGTTAATGTTAGTTAATAAAAATACAATTGTTCATTGTTAATTCATGTTAGTTCATAGTGCATTAAATAATACAACTTAAATGTATTAGTATATGTTGAAACTAACATTAACCAAGATTAGTAAAAGCTGTAAATGTGTAAAATAGTAAAAGTATTGTTCATTCATAGTTCATGTTAACTATTGTTGTTAACTAATGTCAATAAATGGAACCTTATTGTAAAGTATTACCATGATTATTATTATTAATAATAATCGATTTGAATGAATAATAATATTAATTATGAAATTAAATATTATTAATAATTATTATTATTATCATTATTGTTGTTGTTGTTATTACTTTATTAAATATGTATTTCCTGTATTAAATAATACTATTTATTATTATTATTGTTTTTGTTGTTATTACTGTATGAAATATTATAAATGATAACAATAATAATAATATTATTATCATCATTAACAACAATAATAGTCTGAATAAATAATTCAAATAATAATGTTTATTATCCTTAATGTAGGTTGATTACAGTTGCCAAGAAATATAGCAATGTGTTGCATGTATCCGGTTGAAAAGCCTATTTTCAGTTTCCTAATGTCAACGTACTAAATAGAGTTTTCGAAAGTCTCTATTTATAAATGTTGTTCCAGTGTGGATTATAGGTGCAAGGTGGCAAAATCAATGCATTTTCAATCAAAGCTGTATTTGTGTGGACAAGGCCTCAGGTTTGTAAAATTTGCTAAATTATAGTCTGAAAGTTAAATACAGGTCCAGAATCCAAAAATAGCCCACACACGTACTGTAAAGAATAGGAGCAGCACACCTAGGAATCTCCTTAAAGGTGTTTTTATAAAGAGCTTTTTCAAAAGAGCATTCATACTTGCATCAATACTTGCTCATGTAATCATTACACATAACATGAGAACATAAACACATACAGTAGGTATAAATAAATCTAATGTTTACACACATTGATGTATCATATCTATATATCATTCTAATATGTATCCAGTGTATTTGTCAAGACAAATGTTTGAGTGATTCAAAAAACTTTGAATTAAAGTTAATAAAATGCATGTAATAAAAAAAGAAAAAAGTATGTGTTGATGTTTCTTTAGCGTCTTTTCAAGGTCAGATTTTCTGAGACGCTTTCACAAGCTTTCAAATGAGAACAGAATCTTGAAGTAAATTCAGCCTATACTATACTCGCATGCATGCAGTTACACAAGCATGCGCGCACACATACACGTTCATAAATGCATGCACACATACTTGTGCACAGAATGGAAAGCAAGAAAATTTACAAAAGTGAGAAACCTGTCTTATTCCATTTAAACCAGCATAGAAAATGACCTTTGAGAGTTTAGTTCAATTTAATGACACCATTATTGTTCCATTAATTTCAGATCTTAATGAGTTTTTACATGATTATTACCCCACATACAGTTCTGTGGTGTCGCTGTGATGGGTGGGGACACCAAAGACAGTAACAAAGGCATCAGCAGACTAAAACATCACTATAGCCAAAAAAAGACTGCAGAAACTAGTGACACTAGAAATTCCTTTAAGCAAATTCAGTATGTCCTTCTGCTAGAAGATATAGTCCCTGAAATGTAAATCAGTTTTATAAAAAGCAACAAAGTTATATTTGCTTATAACAAATATATCAGTTTTCAAGTCAGAATGCTTTGCTTTTTCTGTGATAACATCAAGAAAGCCAATGAAACTCACACAGACAGGCAGAAAATGTTCAGAATGCTCAGAACGCTAGATTTTATTTGTGTCAGATTTGAGAAATCTTCACTCAAGGTGGAATGGCAGAAACAATCACTCTTTACAAAATGGAAGTGCTATCAGAAGATCCAAATACTGCTTTATATTAGCTTGAAAACAATAGCTGTGGTAGCCTGCGGCTTGCTTTGATAGAGGGTTTAGACTTTGACACACAGTCAATACACACAAGCCATTAAAGAATAGATTAAATACTTGTGAATAATTAGACAGACTACAGATTCAGTATAGCATTCACATCCCTGTAATTGACTGATTCATTTTGCACCTTAATTTATGGACTGCAAACAGAGAGAAAATATTGATTTGTCATTATTAGACTGAAAAGTGGTTTTCCACAGACTATTTGGACAAAAAATCGAATTGCAATTATTTGGAAAAAATATTTTGATGATTTGAACTGCGATATGATTATTAACATTAAAAAAAAAGCTAGTTAGTGTTTGACCAAAATAAGCCATGTTCTACTGCCAATACAAGCTCACTGTTCAAGAAAGGATGAGTTCACACAAGAACCACGCTAAATAAATAATAATAAATAAAACAATAAAAAAGAAATACAGTGAAACATAAAGGGAGATTAACATATGCACATCATCTTCACATTGATGTGATATGATGGGGTCTAAGCCCACATTTCATAATTTTTTTGGAACCCAATAAATTATTAAGTTAAAAAATATATATTTTTTGTATAACAACAACAACTATTCTTCTTCTTCTTCTTCTTCTTATTATTATTATTATTATAAAACAGTACTATTATTTTTTTAACCTGTATGCAGCATAGGTATACAGGCCTTTATTTTAACGGAAACATTTATTTTGGCGGTAGAGGAAGACGTTTTTGTTGACAATGACCTTTTACCGCCATTTTGACGGAAACATTTATTTTGGCGGTAGAGGAAGACGTTTTTGTTGACATTGACCTTTTAATGCAGAGAAATGCAGTCATGCACTCTTCTAGCAACATAAACTCAGTATTGTGAGGTTATTTTAGATTTGGATAGTAACTTTAAACAACCAAGCATATGTGGTATTACACAAATGTGCAATGTTATGGCCCTGGGCGTTGATGTTATTTTTTGTCAACCAGATGACATTGATTGTTCCAGGGTGGAAAAGACAACGCCCTTCACCCCAGTGTGTTTGCCTCCTCTCACCAGCACCTGTATCTGCGTTTTGTGTTCCTTTTTGGATTTATTATATTATTATAATTTTATAATTAACAAACATTTATAAATTATGTTAAATTGTATCCACGTGTGGCCTCCCCTTCATGTTACTCTGCCTTGAGCCGGGTGGTTTGGAACTTAAGGGGGCTCGTCATCTGAGATTATAGCTGGGATCAGGTCAGTAATGCCCTTGGGAATGTATGTCACACAGTCTGTGAGAGGTATTGTGTTAGTTTGAAATATTTCGTGGGCCTGTTTACTAATTGGCCAGTCAATCATTTATTGGTATTTGTTTGACTGTCAATTAGGTCTATGTAGTGTTCGGGGGAGTGCTACATGGATTTTGATAATGTGATTATGAGGAAATCATATTTTGGTTAACTTTAAGAATTGGGTTATAGTTAAAAATATTTTGGAATTTTTCCTGGTGTTGGAGACGGGAATGTCATCATCCTGTGGTCAAAGTTCTGGTACTTTGACGGGGCAGAGCTTTTGCGGCTCATGACCCATTAAGGTGAGTGCGAGACTGTCCTGCATTTGCTGGAGAAAGATTAAGCGTGGTTAAGACCAGTAGAGCTGTTTGTTATTTTAGTTTATTGTTTTGGTGTGTCGTATGCGGGTAGACTGATTAGCAGTTGAGCAGCACATGGGCATACCGAAGACTAGGGTTGAGATTTAGTTAATTGGTCTATTACTTTAGACATGGGGGAGCTCCAGAACGTCTAGGTTATGTATGTAACCTCTGTTCCCCAATAGAGGGAACGAGACGTTTTGTCAGAGAAGCGACACTAGCGGTCTCTCTTGAGCGCTGATAGAGAGACCCCTAGTGTCTTCTAGTGTCGCTTCTCTGACACAACGTGGAGAGAGCGACAGAAGGGGAACGTCTAAGTTACGTATGTAACCTCTGTTCCCCGATGGAGGGAACGAGATGTTGTGTCTTCCCCGCCATGTCGCTGAGCCGAAGCCACTGTTGTGGCCGGACCATTTCGGCTCCTCAGAAAAATCCTGAATGAACTCCCGTATTTGCCCCGCTTAAATACCCGTATGTCCGGGGGCGGGATATGCAAATACCGTCTGCCAACTTCTCATTGGCCTTTATTCATAGAACAGAGGTATATATCGGCGCTCAAGAGAGACACCTAGTGTCGCTTCTCTGACACAACGTGGAGAGAGCGACAGAAGGGGAACGTGTGTTTTCTTCCGACATCTTAGTGTAGTCTGGACTGCTCCATTGGTTGGGTGCAGTCAAAGGAATTTGGGTAAGTGGGGATCAGTCATTTGTTTGATTGGGCTCTTTCTCAGTTGATACTCATTTTAGGAAATTTGGTTGGCTCAGTAGAAATTTGGAGTTGTGAGTTTTTGAAATTACAAAATGGATATGTTGGAAGAGTTTTTTGTCATGCCTATGGAGGACAGATTTGATTGTCATACAAAGGATCAGCTGTGGTGTGTTATAGAACATTACAACTTTGAAGTATCTTTAACTATAAGTACAAAATGAAAACAAATTCGGAAAGTGATTAAAGAGAAAATGGTGAAAGGTTAATGTTGACTTTAGATACGCAGACTGATAAGGAAGTGCTGTCACCTAAAGCCAACTCAACCCTGCATATGTTTGCTTGTATTGAAAAGGGTTTAACTTTTGAACAGCAAAAGGAACTCATGAAAATGCAAAGTCAGGAATTTGATTTAGATCAACAATTAGAATTCGAAAAGGTAAGAATTCGAGAGTGGCAACGAGAGTGTGAACTAGAATTGGAAAAGTTTAAATCTCAGGAAAGGATTGAAGAAGCTAAATTAGAACAAGAAGAAGAATTGAATCGTGAATTTAATGAAAAATATCCAGACGTGTTTTATGTCTTTGTTTGAGAATGTGGCTGATGATAAAGCATGGGATGATGCCGAGCGCATCTTATTGCAAAGTGTTTTTTGAGGGTAAAGCACAAGAGACTTTTATTGAACTGTCAGTAGCAGATATGGAGGTATATAAGAGTGTTAAAGAAGCAGTGTAAATGCATATGAGCTCATCTCTGAAGCTTAACGAAGGTGTTTTAGGGGTTGGAAAAAGGGGTAAAAACAAACTCACATCAAGGTGGCTAGAGAGCTTACTGGTAAATTTTCCAGTTGGTGTACGTCTGTTGGCATAAATTCTTTTGAGAGTCTTTGCAATCTAATAGCGCTGGAACTATTTAAAAACATTGTTCCTGACCGAATTGCCACATATTACATTCTTACATTCTTTGCAAAGCTTAAATCAGCGTCTTATTCATAGAGTCTGGAGATCCATCATATTTGGGGGGTGGACAATGATATGGCTGATACATTGTCCATTTCCTGACTGAATGATGTTGCCAGTTTGTCTGTCTATTTCTCTCTCTCCCTCTCTTTGCTTTCACATGTCCTATTAGTTTGGTATTTTTCAAGGCGCCATAGCCCCATCTGGAGGATGGGGCTATGGATTGGATTGGTTCAGTGGACTGTGTTGTCGTCGTCTGCTGGTTGAGAGTGTTCTGGCGACTGTACAAACGTCTTCAGTTTGTATTAAATGAATTAAGTAAAATGTTTATGAATTTTGTTTTTGTTTTTTGGGTTTTGGGAGTTATCCAAAGTTACAGAGTCCCTCTTCGAGGAGCCTCTGTTTTAAATGGAGAGGTGTTACAGCCCTGGGCACTGATGTTATATTTTGACCACAAGATGGTGTTGACTCTTCCAGGGTGGAGTTTAGGAGTAGGTGTTATAAATTACCTGAGATGAGAGCTGGAAAGAGCAGACCGTAAAAAGGACCTTCTCCCCAGTGTGTTTGCCTGCTCTCACCAGCACCTGGATCTACTTTTTGTGTTTGTTTTTAATTAATTATGTTATATATATATATATATATATATATATATATATATATATATATATAAATTAATAAACATTTACTGAATATTTCATTTTAAATTCTATTCTGTGGCCTCCCCTTCATGTTACTCTGCCTTGAGCCGGTTGGTTTGTAACAGCAGTTAGTGAATCTAGAGCGTTGTATATTTAACATGCTCAGCTCATTAGCCTCATGTGTGCTTTGAGAATGTGTAACATTGCCGAGATAAAAGGCTGCATACATGCAGTAAGTGCAGCAAGCAGGTCAAGCAGACTATTTATTTATTCATTAAAAGCAGCCTTTGTGGTTTGATATTCACACTACGTCATACTGTGATTTTCATTTTATTTTGATTAATCAGTCAGCCCTAGCTCAGACCACAAATAAGGGTTGGTTTTCTGTTTTACACTGAAAATTTTACACTCTTATTTACATGCTCAATTCATTTTCCTCATGATAATGTAGAAAAAATAAGGCTGTCAATTGATTAAAAAAATATTATAATTTTTTTTCGAATTAATGCATTAACGCATGTGATTAATAAAAAAGTTTAATGCATTAATTGTGATTAATGTATTTACCGTTACTACAACATAAAACAGCATAAACACTTGTTGGGAGGGCGGAACCTTTGTGATGTTTCTGCCTGGAGTCATTACACTGATGCACATATCACAACACACACACACACACACATACACACACACACACACACACACACACACACACACACACACACACACACACACACACACACACACACACACACACACACACAAGCGCTTCCCTGTCAGTGATAAAATGATGGAGAAAGGAGCTCTTAACACCATTTGTTGTACAAAACAAGCCCAGAATGGAAATCAAGTATTTTTCAGCCTAAATAGGGTGCATTTTAATTACCACAGAAGCACGCCAGAACTATCACCAAAATGCAGAATGCGTTTTTGTCTCCAAGCACTTTTCCTGTGGAGTTCAAAGCGAGGCTTGACGCTCGCTCTGACAAAATCATGAACGCAGCTTTACAATTGCTGTAGGAAAGTAGAAGCCACAGTCTATCGGCAAATACATTTTGTCAATGATGAGAGTTTAAGAAATTGAATGCGCATTACAATGAATATGCAACCTATGTGGGGACTAGTTATTTAAAGGGGTCATGACATGAGAAACCAAATTTGCCTTATCATTAAAACGTCCTGCAAGTTTAATATTTTAAGACGTCCTCCCCATTCTAAACGAATCATTTATTTAATCAAGCTCAAAATACAGCTCGTTCTGGATTCATGGTTAGAAGTGACGTGTCGGTTAGAAGTGACGTAACAGCGTTTGCATATGACCGCCTCCAGCACAAGATAACTACGATTTAAGCGCAAGACAACTACGCTCATTTCGTATCGCCGTGCGCCTCACAAGTGTTCAGTCGATGGACAGCGAGCTCTGACAGAGACTACTTGTGCACAGGAAAATTACGATGCCACACAGATGTGCTGTTCCTGGCTGTGGTCAAACAAAACCTCTGAATAAGCTGCCGAAAGATCCAGACGTCAGGGAAAAATGGATGCAGTTTATTTTTTGCGGACGTTCCAGTCACGGCAGTGTTAACTTAAGCGTTTGTTCTGTACATTTTAAGGATGACTGTTTTGAGAACAAATCTCAATATGATGCTGGCTTTGCCAGAAAACTGTTGCTCAAAGATAAGTCCGTGCCGAATATTCTGGGAACAACGACGACGCAAACTGTAAGTAATCTATTTTAAACTTTAAACTACTTTTTAAAGCGCAATTTCATTCATTATGAATAATCACAGTGTTTTTACTTAGTTTACTTGCATATTGTTCTGGCTGGAGGCGTCAATAATTGATACATAGGCACTGACGTTAGCCAATCATAACAGTGGGCGTTAACACTGAAGTCTTAAATGGAAAACGCCCCCAAAACAGACTGTTTGAATCAGAGGATGAGAAACAGGGTGGGAAAAGGTCATAAATCACTAGATTTTAAAAGTTTTTCTTAAAAAAAAAATATATTAATACTATAATTGCACCTAAGGGAACATAATAATACAATAAAAAAAACCATGTCATGACCCCTTTAAATTTGTCAAACTCTCACTTAAACTTTGGGAAATATTTAATATTACTTGAATTGGTGATACTTTTATGCATTTCTATCTTTATACTGTTGAAGTATTTGTTTGGAAAATGTTAAAAAAGCATTATATTGTTTTGTTTTCTTTCCTAAGATGGAAATACATGCATTTTGACTGGAAAAGAAATATATATGGTGCCAAATTTCAGCATTTTCAAAATATGCGATTAATCGCGATTAACTACAAAAAGTATGCGATTAATCATGATATTAGAAAATATCGACTGACAGCAATACTCAAAATTAAATACAAATATAACAATTTCCTGTGAAAATTAAGGTGATTGAAGATATATAGATTAATTGACGGGTGGATGGAAGGACTCACAAGTAAATCAAATGCAAAGTAAGACATATGCAAATTATCTCCTAATATCAAAGGTTACCCGGATGCATCTCAACAAACAAAAGCCCAGTACAATGGTATAAAAGATGTATATTTTCTGTAATGAAACAATTTTCCCTCCTTTAACTGAATTTCTGTCCAAGTGACATAGCCCTGATATTATTACAGTTAAAGTATTACCTAACCTGGACTCCTAAGGCAAAAAAAAAGTCTCTGGCACAAAGCCATTCACTCCATTAAAACAACACAAAGACTGATGCTGTGACCTTTCCTACATCCATCAGGGCTGAGGGAATGTCTCTCCATGGCTATCACTCAGGATTTTTGTGTGGGATTGGTAAGTGCACTTGAGGAAGTATGAAACAGGCATGCTGTAAATGTGGAACAGTGTAGTATTTGTTATTAGGACGCACACAAATCCCACCAAATAACAAAACCCTAATGAATGAATGAATCCATCCCTCCATCCAAAGCCCTAAAAGGCCACTTTTAACTAGAGGTGGTGGGGGTCAATTATTGTGATATTTGACCTCATGATACTGTTTCAATATTCGTACATCATATCACAGGTCTGTGCTGATTCCCACCCCTAGCCAAGCACCATTAAAAATCCCAATGCATTCTTCTTTTCCCTTTTCTCAGAACAACAATCCTGAGGTCTCTATAGAAACCAGCTAAGCGAATTTCACGCAGTCATCCAAGACCAAGTGGCGAGCCTGACCTAACAAAACTGTAGGCCTTTAACTCATGTATCTTTGCAATCTTTTCTCTGTCTTTATCACCTATTGCTCCATCTTATTCTCTCTTTCAACCTTTCAAAAGGAGGACAATCTTCTTGGTGAGCAAAAGAGATTATGGGAGATTACCTTTGGCCTTGTTCCTGGTTGAGTGTTAGGGGCCGTTCACACAGAGGCGTTCATTCGCAAACTAATTTACTTCTGTAATCTGACGTATTTCCAAGTGAAACAAAATATTCAACATGAAAAAACGTGGAGCAGGACATGATTGTGTCTGTCAGGAATTGACTGGATCACAATAAGTGGGTGGTATATTCCAGAATGGAGCCAGGTTGTTGGAGGGGAGGTGTTGAAAAGAAAGAGAGATTTGTGATGTCAGAAAAAAAGGAAAGTTGTTTTTTGTGCAACCAAAACGCAACACCCTAGCAACCACAACGCAACAATCTAACAACCACCCAAAACACCATGCTGGCACAAAGTGTAGCAACATGCTAAAAAAAATCACTCAGAATACCTTAGCAAACCCACCACAAAACCCTTGCAACCTCATACTGTAGCAATATGCTAAAACACATTAAAAATACCTTAGCAGCCACTAAGCAATACACTAACAACCACTAAGCAACCCCCTAACAACAACATACTGCAGCAAGACACTAATAAACACTCAACAACAACAACACAACACCCTAGCAACCACCCAGAACATCCCAGCAAACACATACTATAGCAACATGCAAAAAAAAAACAATTCCGAAAACCTTAGCAACTAGAACACAACACTCAAGCAACCACTAAACAACACCATAACAACCACTTAGAAAATCCCAGCAGCTACATACAATAGCAACACACTAAACAAAAAAAACAATAAAAAAAAACAGAATATCTAAGCAACCACAACGTAACACCCAAAACACTCTGGCAGCCACGTACTGAGCCAACATGTAAAAAAAACAACAAAAAAACCCACTCGGAATACCATAGCAACCAAAAGGCAACACCCAAGCAACCACACAGAACACCCTAGCAACCCCATACAGTAGCAAAATGCAAAAAAATAAAACAAAAAAACACTCAGAATACCTTCGCAACCACAGCACAACACCTTAACAACCACTAATCAACACCCTTGCAACCCCTTAATGTAGCAACGCTAAACACATTCAGAATACCTTGGCGACCACAACACAACACCCTAGCAACCATCCTCAACTATTTAAAATGTTGATAAAAATTATCTAACAAAATAATTAAATAATAATAATACAGTTATTTATTGTAATGGAGATGATTGTTAAGCAAAAGCCATAACCGTTGCATTAAACGGTCTTTTATTACACCTCTGAAACCACCACCAAAGAGTCAGAGCAGGACTAAATTAAACTGTATATTAATGGTACTGCATTTTCCCCATAAATGACACGTCCTTTTCTTGCCATTACTTTGTTATTCTTTTGGGGTGCATCTATTGACCTAATGACCACAATCAACTCATCCAACACAAAACAATGGTGCTGCGCTTACCATATAATCAAAGCAAGATTGAGTATTGACTAATGCTCTCTCTGTGGAATAGATTTATGTGGTCTTCTCCTCTATCTTCTTGGGTGCTTTATCTCAAGTTTTTAATCCACACGTGTCATCTATATTTGTTTTCCCTGACATCCTGAGTGAAAGCATTTAACCAGCAATTACCAGTGTAGCCATTCGATAGCACATTAAACAGGACTGAAGGTGATAGGATCTCATTTCTAAGAGATGAACTGAGCTTGCTTGCAGATTTTAGCTCTAATTAAGTGTGCAGGAAATGAGCATTGCTTGACTGGATGTCAAATTTCATGTGAATTGTACACTGAAAACAACAACATCACTTGGATCTGTTTACAGTTTGGGAACATGCATTCATCTGCTGGTGCATACAGAACACCACACTAAAATAGTCTGACAGTGTTTTCAACTACTAGCAGCATGAAACATACAGTGAAACAACCCGGGTCGTCTGATTTCCGAATGAATGATTCATAAAAGTCGTTTCTTTTGAATATACAGCATGACCAGTATAACCGATTTCTGAATGAATGACTCTCATATGTCGGTTAAAATTTAATCTATAGCATGTAACAAATATATAGTCAGATTCCTGAAAAAAATTACTCTGTTCTTTTGAATCTACAGTGCAAAACATATAGCGCAACCAGTCCAGTATAGTCCGATTCCCGAACGAATGACTTCTATAACACAATTCTTTTGAATCTACAATGCAAAACATATAGTACAGCACGACCAGTATACAGAAGTCCAATTCCCAACGAATGACTCTTATGAGTCGGTTCTTTTGAATCTAAAAGTACAAAAAAAACGCTCCCTAACGAACTACCAAATAATTCATTTAATAATTTAAGTCTAAATTAACCAAATGAAACAAGAATTCAGAGTAACAACTACATGTTTGTTTTTATAACAATGTGTAGATAAAGTTATACATTATAATTATATATATTGTTTGTAATTAATGGTATTTTATTAATAAAAACATAAAATAGAGCTGAAACTGCTGTTAACAGCAGAACACATGCATCAACAAATGCATTCTTAATGTATTCATAATATACATAATGAATCAGATATACATTATAGCTACTGCCTGTCAGAGTTTATTAAAATGATGCATATATTTGTTGCCTTTGAGGGATAATACACAATTGAACAATCCCTAGAAAGTCTTGCTAACATGACCTGGGGCATCAGGAATAAAACTTTCCTTTCAGTATGAAATCTTTAAATACACTCATACAGTAGAATATTCATATTCACCCATACCATGAACCGGGGTCAAGAATTTAGCAACCATATGCAACTCTATAACATAATTTGCAATGCAATTCTAGAATTCCATATGCAGTTGCAAAACTTTTAACATGCACATCACAAGTAGAAAACTCTATAAATAGAATGCTTCTAAGTCTCATCTTTGCAGTTCACACACTTTGTATTTTCACAGATGTCACAGACACAAAATTAAATGTAAGCGACTGGCATCTGTCTCAAGTTGCAAGTGAAATACAACACCAATTCTTCTATCTAATCATATGTGTGAAGATTGGGAGGTTTAGAACTATTACAGTTGCCATGTTTACATTAGCAAATGGTGTACTGGTTTAAAAGAGTCTTAGAAGTTTTATGATTTCCACCAGAAACTGAAAAATATATATTTTTTGAAATATACATAATAAAGGTTTTACTAAAATTCTAATAGTGGCAACTGTATCAGGTTAAATAATATATAATAAACATAACACACACACACACACACACACACACACACACACACACACACACACATATACACACATAACACATATAATATACAGTATATGAAATAATAAACATAATAAAGTTTGAGGATAAAAAAAATATTTAAAACAAAGGAATGTTATGATGTAAAATTAATACGATTCCGCAATCTTCTGCATCTTAGATTTCCTTGCTTCCATTTTTTCTTCTTTGGAATAACATGCGCTAATGAACCATGCACAGTTAGACCAGAAATGTGCATGAAAAAGTAAATAGTTTAAATTTTTATTTCATGTTGACTTGAAAATAAAATAATCAATAATCGTTTGTTTGTCTCAAGATGGGTTATTTGTGTCGACAGTATTAAATGTTCCAAAAGATCGTTTGTGAGTGATTGAAAGTGAAGTATCTCAAACAGGCAATACGTTAAAGCAAGACTGAATCAATGTATCTGTCTTTTTCTCTTTCTTGCACACACAATCCCCTTGAATCAGTTCTCATGTCTCCTGTCTGAATGCATTAAGCCCTTGTACACAATCTAAAATAAACTCAGTCTGGCTCTGTGCAATACTGATACTGTCTCTCCACACAATTCCATTAAGCATCTATAAAAACTCTTAACACAGTCTTCGATATGCCTGCATGATCCAGATAACGTTACAAAATGATGCACAATTCCCTTAAAAATTAACAGCTGGTAAAATGTTCAGATACAAAATGCATTTAGAGACATTTGGACACATACGTCATACTTAAAAATGTAAGAATGTCATTGATTTAGATACAAAAATATGTTGCATCTGTAAGCAAATGAAAAAAATGCACTTCTCTGAGCTATTGTTGCTAAATAATTTTTAATCAACTGGTGTCAAGGGGATTTAAGTTCACACAGGTGTCCTAGATGAATAACCACAGGTGCAGTTCATAACACTAACTATGGACATGTCTGCCAACCAAAAAGTGTCCAGACACTTTTTTTCTTAATTTTTAACAATATATGCAGTTGAAGTCAGAAGTTTACATAAACCTTAGCCACAATTCCTGAAATTTAATTGTAGAAAACATACCTTGTCTTAGGTCAATTAGGATCACATCTTTATATTAAGAATGTGAAATGTCAGAATAATAGTAGAGAAAATGATTTATTTCAGCTTGTATTTCTTTCTTTCTTCAGTTTACATACACTGTGTTAGTATTTGGTAGCATTGCTATTAAATTGTTTAACTTAGGTCAAACTTTTAGGGTAGCCATCCATAAGCTTCTCGCAATAATTTGCTGTAATTTTGGCCCATTCCTCCAGACAGAACTGGTGTAGCTAAGTCAGGTTTGTAGGCCTCCTTGCTCGCACATGCTTTGTCCTCAAATTTTCTGTCAAATTGAGGTCAGGGCTTTGTGATGGCCACTCCAATACCTTGACTTTGTTACACTTAAGCCATTTCTCCACAACTTATGTATGGAGGTATGCTTGGGGTCATTGTCCATTTGGAAGACCCATTTGCGATGAGCTTTAACTTCCTGGCTGATGTCTTGAGATGTTGCTTCTATATCCACATAATTTTCCTTCCTCATGATGCCATCTATTTTGTGAAGTGCACCAGTCCCTCCTGCAGCAAAGTAACCCCACGCATGATGCTGCCATCCCCATGTTTCACAGTTGGGATGGTGTTGATCGGCTTGCAAGCCTCACCCTTTTTCCTCCAAACATAATGATGGTCATTATAGACAAACAGTTACATTTGTGTTTCATTAGACCAGAGGACATTTCTCCAAAAATTAAGATCTCTGTCCCCATGTGCACTTGCAAACTGAAGTCTGGCATTTTTATGGCAGTTTCTGAGCAGTGTCTTCTTCCTTGTTGAGCAACCTTTCAGGTTATGTTGACATAGGACTCGTTTTACTGTGGATATAGATGCCTGTCTACCGGTTTCCTCCAGCATCTTCTCAAGTTTCTTTGCTGTTGTTCTGGGATTGATTTGCACTTTTCACACCAAACTTAATCTCTAAGAGACAGAATGTGTCTCCTTCCTGAGCAGTATGATGGCTTGGTGGCCCCATGGTGTTTATACTTGCATACTATTGTTTGTACAGATGAACGTGGTACCTTCAGGCATTTGAAAATTGCTCCCAAGGATGAACCAGACTTGTGGATGTCCACAACTTTTTTCTGAGGACTTGGCTGATTTCTTTGATTTTCCCATGATGTCAAGCAAAGAGGCACTGGGCCTTAAAATACATCCACAGGTACACATCCAATGAAACAATGTGTCTGTAAACTGTAAATTGTTGGAAAAATTACTTGTGTCATGCACAAAGTAATAATAATTTGAAAAATAGCACACTTCTTTTTGTGAAATGTTTTCTTGAAAAGTGTGCAATAATTCTTTAAACTGAATTCCACTTAGATTTTTTTTTTGTTACATAATGCAAATATATTTATAATTTTTTTTTTTATGTGGTTTAACTGCCAACATACATTTTGCAGCAATTCTATAGACTACATAACCAGATTTATTATTCTCATTGTGTTTTAAATATTATTAATAATCAATGTGATTGTGGTGATGGTTACATTGGGTGAAATGCAGGCGCTTGTGTGTGTAAGAAAAGGTAAGTATTCAAGAGACAGCATAAATAAAAAACTGTAGGATGCATTCAGAACCATGAACAGCAACATAGAACAAACCAAAGGCATAGCGATCATTTCAGCACCATGGACAGCGTCCAAGAACATCCTGTGGGAAAGGCTATAATTGTGATTCATTTCAGAACCATGAACAGCACCATAGACCATATTGAAGGCTTGGCTAGTATAGCAATCGTTTCAACACCATGGACAGCACCAAATAACATATTGAAGATACGGCTGTTATAGCAAACTTTTCAGAACCATGGATGGTACCAAAGGCCATATTGAAGTCTTGGCTAGTATAGCTATTCAGCACCAAGGGCAGCACAGCAATGTCTCACTCTGAAACGTTCCCTCTCTAATATGACACAGTGAATACCAACACTGTTTAAATATTTGAAGATATTACATAGTTCATGTCAGGGGTGATTCTAGGATTTTAGTTATGAATGGGCTCAGTCCACTGTTAGATTTTAGGATGATGTGGTCCAGAGGACTGTTTTCTAATTCTGGTCCTGGAATACCCCAATTTAGTTCTTGGAGCCTTTACTAACACACCGATGATTTGAATTAGTTGTATTCATTTAGAGAGACATCCAAAATGTGTAGTGTTGGGGGCCCTCCAAGACCAGAATTGGGAAACACAGGTTTAGAAGAATGTTTCTTGCTGTAAATTCAACAGGAATCCATTTTACATATGTAATCTGATATATTTCTGAGTGAAACAATTGTCAGCTTGACAAAGTGTATGGAATGGCGCAACATGAGGGCCTAAAATCTCCTTTTGCATTTCACAGAGAAAAGAAAATAATTTGGGGGTGGAATGAAATGAGAATGACTAAATAATGACAAGTTTCTTTAAGTCTATTTATATGTGCAGGAATAGACACACCCCTAAATGCATGCAAGCTATCTTTCAAATACTAAAATCAACACCTGCTGTCGCTTTCTTTCTTTCTTTCTTTCTTTCTTTCTTTCTTTCTTTCTTTCTTTCTTTCTTTCTTTCTTTCCACACAGATACAATACACACAGCAGCTCTATTAAAATGTAATGGTTCCTTGTAAAACCCTCCAAACAATGTCCACCTATTATAAACACTAAATCCATGTGAAAGCACTCAGGCTCACTTTTCTCACTTTTACTGTCGTTCTTTAAGCGTCTAAAAGCCTTTACACAATATTCTCTCCACCTCTTTCTCCAGGGATGCGTTCCATTATAGAGTTGAGATCCAAACAATACAGCACACATGTCAAGCTCTATTTCTGTACAGCAAAGGGCTCTAGTGCTGTATTGTATTGTTCACAGCTGTTTTCTATGGAGCAGACTGCAGAGACTAATACAAACTGCAACAGACAAAAGCTATGGTAAATTTCCAGCATGTCGTTTATAATTGTACACCTACTCGACAAAATGCGGCAGCAGCTCTAAAGAGTCAATACAAAAGAGCGCTTTGTATTTATTGGTAAAGTTGACAGACAAGACCCCCTAGAGGTTTGTCAGTACGTCAAGACAATTTGTCAGTTATGTCAGAAGTATCAGTTTTATCACAGATATTTCTCATAAAATGTCTTGTGGAAAAAAATTGCTCCGAAAATGTGAGTTCATATTGAAATTTCGGACTTTTGATTAAAATCTTTAGTAGACACATCTGAGCATTGTTGGATGTTGTCTAAAACTCCACATGAGACACACGTGAGGTTAATGGGGTCTTTTTATTTTTTACCAGCGGATCATCTAAAATGGTCTTCAGAGTTTAACTTGAATAAAAACTGTAAAAAAAAAAATGGTGAATTGTCTGCTTTTATATGTACACCCACTTAACAAAATTCACCAGTAGCTTTAAACAGCCAAGAAATAATGAGTCCTTTGTATTGGATTGAGCAGTTCAGGAGAAAATGAACAAAAGAAGTGAATTTACCGGTTTTGGGATCAACGGAGAAGTACGGCTGTCCATGTAGAACGCTGTAAACCACCCGTGCACTGTTTCCATATGTTGGGTCATCTGCATCTGTCGCTGTGACTTGAAAAACTGATGTACCTGCAGAAAGAGAGAGAATTGAGCATTTGTGTGTGCATGGAGGAATGAATTTATTTAAAATGCATTGCGCTGTGTATTTCATGCTGTAGATAATGTCTGCATAGGTGGAAAATTGCTTGTTCGGAAAACGTTAATGGAACCGAAAGTCATGAAAATCACACGGGTCCGGTATAAAAAATTACAAATACATGAAACTGGTTCTACCATCAGAAGAGAACACTCCACCTCATCTGCAATTGGTCAGCCAACTCAGACTCATGACAGAGGTTGACCGGCTTAGTGTCCTTTATCATCGCTCTCTTTTTGATTTCAGTCCTTTATTTCTTATATATTTATTTTCAGCTGAGACAGTAGATCTCTCATTCCTTGCACTGGCTCAGGTCTCATTTCTCAGCTGCACTTCTTCACATTAATTACAGCTCACAGCGTTCAATCCATCTATCTGCTCTGTCGGTTGCTTACTGACACTGCAAACACCACAAAACATTTAATGCAGTTTTGAGGGCTCAGGCGTAAAATACGATTATGGAGGCAGAATCTTGAATTTCCTTTTCTCTTTCTCACTTTCTTGCAGTAGCAATTTGTCTCTTTCCCTCAACTTGTCTCATGGTGAAAAGCAGCCATAAAACAATCAAAAAGCCATGTTCTTCTTTTAAGAATTTTTAAAAGCTTTTCAATTCACAAAGACATCAGCTCTGTCTCAAAACCTACTGAGTTGCATTACTGGCTATGGCCTGCAAAGGTACTAACTGAGTCTTCCCTATTACATTTATGCTGCCTTTATGTGCTTTTGGAGCTTAGAAATGTTGGTACACATTCACTTGCATTGGAAGGACAAACAGAAATAAATATTCTTCTAACAATATTCATTTTGTGCATGTTCTGTAGAAGAAAGTCATATGCATCTGGGATAGGACGACGGTGAGTCAATGATGAGAAAATTTTCAGTTTTGGGTGAACTATCCATTTTAAATGCTGCTTATAGGCAGTGCAATAGAGTTCTAGAAAATAACTAATGCTAACTTGTTTCTTCATAGTTAATCAGCATAATGAAACTTTAAAGCTGCAATCTGAATAGTTACAGATAAGCATAATTTAGTTATAATCATTTAGGTGTAGAGGGTTAAATTAGTTATCTCTTTTTTCTCTGCACTGTATCCAGCTCTCTGCTTCAGTACAAGCATTTCTATCAGACTCTAGTTGGTGCAAATTTTCTGAAACAGCTTGTCTAGAATTTTCTGACAGGGCTGACTCCCAGGAGCCGTGGATAAAATATGTGTGTGTAAAGGGAGTAATAGTTCTGCACCACTAATAAAGATATTGACTTTTACAAACTTCTAATCAAAATATTGCCCTTAAAACAATACAGTAAAAGTGCAAGTCAAGCATTTCCATCTAAGTGAGAAGCTTTGTAATAGTTAAAGAAAAATGATGTAACATGGCCATATACACTCAGTGGCCACTTAATTAAAAGGATAGTTCACCCTAATTTACTCACCCTAATGATTTGTTTTCTCAGTGGAACACAAAATGAGATGACATCACAGTCTGTCTTTTCAATGCAGTGGATAGTGGCTCCATTTAAAGCTTTAAAAATGACCCAAAAGTATAATAGAAATAGTCTATGCGACTTGTCATATTCCAAATCTTTTCGAGGCATAGAATAGTTTTTGATGAGAAACAACCTGATATTTAAGTCATTTTCAGTGAAAATCTTGACGTCCGTTGCACGTTCATGAGAGGATAAATTTGTGTTGTTTCGACAGTTATGACGGAATTTTTCGTTTTTGGGTGAACTATTCCTTTAGAGCTGAAGCAAGTCATTTCTGCGACACTATCGCCACTGAATAGAATTGCAAAAATAAACAATGTTTTCAAAACAGCTTTCTGAATACACTCCTCATCTTTAATTGATCAAACAAAGCCAATAGTTGAGTAACGTTGTTGGGGCAGCTCTAAGTGGGTTGCACAAAACAAACACCGGAATTTTCATAGTGCCACAGAGCGTGTTTATAGGTTTTGAGAAAATTAACCTGTGAATGGCTTACTTGGAGTGATCTCTGCATATTAAGCTGGGATGGAATAAAGTATATTAACAGTGAAAAAAGTACATACTTCCGCTTTAAGAACGAACACCTTTCTAAAAAGGTTTTCATAATATAAAAATGTCAGTAGTTGGTTCCAATACCAGTGAAATTTCACAATTCTTGATACCAATTTCGATACTACAGAAAAGATCACACTCCTTATTTAAAAATAGGGATATGCCACGGTGGTCAACTACTCAAATAGTCGTCCAACAACTGACTAGTCAATTAGTGGGGTCAACTACTAACATTAATATTTTACTGGTGGTGGTGGTTTAAATGGGAGACACTATTCTCATATTGAGCGGCGCAACTTCTTGGAGAGCGTTTTTCTGTGCTTAAAAGTGATTCATAGCCATCACAGTAAAACCCTCTGCGAGAACTTCCATCTCTTGAATTCTTTAAGTTTAGTCAATTTATGCACCGCTGTTACAGCAATCAAAGCACCACATTAACAATGCATTGCCAGACAATCACTGTTGGACATTAAATACTCTGTGGTGAGTAATGTTTCTGTATTAGAGGTGATTTTTAGGAGATTAAAACTTTTGCTGATTCTGTCTGAAACTGCTTAAATAAAAAGTTGCATTACAATATGTTTAAACTGCTTGATGTCATGAACTAGATGTGTACCCGCATTATCTTGCAGCTCTGCAGTTTTGAGTGTGCAGCGAGGATCGCCTTGAGACTCCCAAGCTCTCTGTTTACATTAAGTGCATCATGAAGCGCATCATTCCGCATTCAGGATGTGCACATTTTGTTTTGTGCCACTCTGTATTGAAGCCTTTCTTCTTTTTTTTATATGACAGTTTTGTGCAATAAGATACAGTTACAGTTACTAATATTTATTGTGCAACAAAGACCCACTTCTAATACATGTTTTTAAATGGCTAGAAGAGCATACAGTATGGTAGGGGGGAAATAATGCATGTACTGTATGTGTGTATGTATGTGTGTACAACAATATCTGCATCTATCTACGCTAATATGTCTGTAATTTAAGGATTTCCCTACATTGTGGTGACCAAATTTCCCTGCAAGCACAGTAAAACCTTAAATAACATACAGGGACCAGCCAACAGTTCCTACATGGAAAACTGCTTAAGTAACCTACACAATTTGACAAGTCCCCAAGTCCCCACCATGATAGACAAAAACAAATGTGTGCATGTGTGGGTCTTGTTATAGTCTCTCTTATCAAACTCACCAGTCTCTCAAAGCTGAGAGGTTGAAGTGTCTGGCTCGTATCCAGCCAATCAATTCAAACTGGCAGAGACAAACCATCAACACACAATTAGATCCAGAACACAAAGGAAAGCAGGTCCCAAACACACAGAGAAAATTGACACCAGTGGACTAGTGCTGTGTAGAGATTAAGTGTTACAGTCCAGACGAGGTCACTCAGCTCATAGATGATTATTAATAAACGCCTCTGAATGCCCAACCATAGAAATAAGAGGAAACACGACGACTAATTATACATTTCCTTTTACCTGTGCTGATTCCTGTTACTACAGCACTCTCAATATCAGTCAACTGAGAGCATGTTCCTAGAGCTGAAACAGCCAGTTGAGGTGATGCTCTGCTGTTGAATTGTTGGTAATCTTAGGTTTATCTTGTTTGTCTTAGATTTCCAAGAGCAATACCTGTTGAAAATCCAGCCTAAGTTGGTTTGCTCGTCTAAGGCTGGTAAACTGGTCTGTTTTGATGATTTCAAAGGGGTTTGAGGCACCTGTCTACTGGTCAGGCTGGGAGATGTACAAGACCAGCTAAGACCAGCTTAGCCAGACTGGGAGAGCAGCTAAACCAGCTGATGTGTTGTTGTTGGGCTGTTGGATAAACTTTAGTTTACCTTAGTTGTTTTACATTTCCAAGAGCAATGCCGGTTAAAAAGACAGCTTAGACCAACCAAAGTGGTTTTCTGGACTTAGCTGTTTTAAGGTGGTTTAGCTGTTCTAAAGCTGGTCTAAGGTTGGTTAGACTACTCTACTGTGATGGTTTTAGAGGGGTTTGAGACATATGTTTGCTGGTCAGGCTGGGAGATGAAAAAGACCAGCTAAAACCAGCTTAGAGGGGTTTGAGGCACCTGTCTGCTGGTCAGGCTGGGAGATGAACAAGACCAGCTAAGACCAGCTTAGAGGGGTTTGAGGCACCCGTCCACTAGTCAGGCTGGGAGACAAACAAGATTAGCTTGGATAGGCTTGGAAACCAGCTGATGCTGTGTAGTTAGACTTTTGGACAACTTCATCTTGTTTTTCTTACATTTCCAAGAGTAGGTTCTCTGGTCGTAGCTGGTTTGAACTAGTTTAGCTGGCCTTCAGCTGGTCTAAAGCTGGTTAAGCTGATGTGTTTTGATGGTTTTAACATATAGTGGTCTACTAGTCTAACCTGGTTTAGCTAATCTTCAGCTGAGCTAGCTGGTCCCTCAGCTTTGCAAAGATGGTCTATAGTTTGGCTAAGGCTGGTTAAGATGTGTGTTTAGTGCTTTTAGATGGGTTTTAGGCACTTGTCTGCTGGTTAGGCTGGGAAACAAACAAGACCAACTAAGAACAGCTTGGCCAGGCTGGGAGATCAGTTAAATCACCTTAGGTGATGATGTCCTGCTGGAAAAAACTGTTTGTTTTACATTTGTAGGCAAAACACATGCTGAAAAACCAGCCTACAGTGGTTTTAGCTGGTCTTATCTGGTTTAGCTGGTCTCCCAGCCAAGCTGATCTAAGCTGGTCTTGCTTGTCTCCCAGGCTGACAAGTGGACAACTTCTCAAAACCCCTTTGAAACCAACAAAACAGACCAGCCTAACCAATTTAGGCTGGATTAAGTTGTTTTTTTCTTAGCAGGCATGATAATGAAATAGGTAGCAAGTGAGTCATTTTTATCCTCATGGACATTTATTTTAACTTAGTGTCAATTTCAGATTTTTTTTTTTTGTTTACAAGAAAACAATCAAAATAAACTTGTTTACCAAAACAAAAATATAGAAATACATGGAATACATACTATATACGTTAAATTGATCAAATGCAGGTTTCGGAGTAGCCCGGCAGAAGGAAATTGGGAAGAATTAAAACAGAATTTCACCAAGATGCCCAAGAGCACCGGAAATTCGTCAGAGCCACACAACTAAGAGCTAACAAAATGGCTCCCTAAAGTCTGGCATGGTCCAGAAATAAAAGGAACAAAAGAGACTTGTCCAGATAGCACATACTTGTTAAAACTCATGACTGATAAATTTTTCACATGACTGGAGGACTGATCTACTAGAGAGTACACCCACTGGTTCAAGGGCAGAGGAGAGGGACAATAAAAGACACAGATCCTCCTGAATTACAATGAACATCACAACGGCAGTTCTATGACTCTTTATTCTGGACAATAACCAATTTTCTAGGCTCCAAATTAGTCATGAGACATCCTCTATGATCAGTATTCTGCAAACAGAAGCTAAAAAAGAAGTCCCTTGGATTCATTAATTTAGTAACACATGAAAGTAAAAATTTTGACATTTCCTGTATCACATGACTATCAACATTGTTCAAGACACAGAGATTGAACAGACTAGATATGATCTGTTGAGCTTTTCTTTAGGAGGACAAAATAATGCTCATAACTTCAAATGCACACATGAAGTGTCTCTCAGGACATCTCAACTTAATCCAGGAACATTTCACCCAAAGTCACAGTATTTTGCTGAGTTAACCCTCAAAATGTACACAATACCTAGCATTGCTAGATAATTCTGAAAATGACTTTATGACCTGTGATCACTTCTATAACTGACAATTGAATGATTATCGACTGATGTACCATTTAAAATATGTGTAGTGATTTGTAATCAAGTTAGAATGACAAATTGATGATTAATCTTGCATTATCCATGTAATTTTTTACTACGAATGGTAGTTATTCAGGATAAAACACCTCATGTTTACTGTCTTTGAAATTGTATATATTCAGTTGTATCCAAGATATAAAATGTATGGTTAAAACATGTACTATTTTGAGCTGGGATTTTTAAGAAACCTTAACACAAAAGATTGTAAATGAACTTTGAAAATGACAGACAAATTGACCATGTGACTCTGAAATAACGCCTCTGATTGGCTTAGAGCCTCACTGGGTGTGAACAAACCGAATGGGTTTAAAGGCCAGTTTGAACAACCCCCAGTGGAGTTTGAGTTCTGAGTTCTTCTCTTGCCCCGTGCTCCTCTTCAACTACACGCTTTGGCCCTCGTTGCTAGCAGCCTCCGTGCAATGTAGAAGTCCAGGAAGGCTCGGAATAAACCTCAGAAGAAGCCCTTCTCTTCTCTGCACTATAACACACACACGTGACGGCCCTCTCTGTGGAAGGCCTCGCTTCAAAGCAATCATCCATCAATGCAAAAGACAACAACTATACACGTATCGTAACAGATGTCCAAAACATCGACATAACCACCCAAACTTTCGACAATGAGCCAAAGAACCAAGCAACACAAGGAAATGCAATGACACCCAAGTACATCTCCAGACTTTGCTGAAAGTACTGGTGTCTCTCTAATATAATTTGGGTACCCCATTGCAAATCGAGTTCGACTGAATTTAGTATTAATGGTTCTCGAGGCATTGTCTACAGACTCCATAAAGTTCCTTTTCTCTGTATAGATCATTTCTATCCAAGTCACTCTTTCACTTTACTCACCAACCTGTTAGAATTTTTATGTTTAGGTTAGCAATAAAGTCTTGTTATTTAAAAGATAATTTGACTGTGGTATATTTTGATAAATAATCTTGTCACTTTATTTTTTTCAAAGATCTAAAAACCTAAAACTATACCTAAAATATTTGTGACTTTATTTTCAATAAGCCATGAGAACAATATTACTCCAGTAAGTGAATTAATCATCATTCCTTATTAAAGCTTATTCCTTAAAATATAAATTATGAGCGCATACAACGAGACATTGTATTACAGTTTTAATGGTGGAGAATTTTATTCAGACAAATAATCCAATTATTTGTCCTTTATCTTTCTTATAATGGTTGTCGAACGCAACTAATTCCATTATAATTGGGCATATGGACAGTTTAATTTAATTCCTAACACACATACTGTTCCCTTACAGCAATATTCAGAAATGGGAGAGGGAAAACACTCTTTGCTTGTGCAATTAAAATTTTTACAGAACTCAAACCCAATACACCGGATCCATCTGGTTTTCAAATATTTGAATTGTATTTTTATGAGTAAGAGCTTCTATCAGATCAGGGTGATTTCCAATAAAGGCAGAGCGACATTACAAAGAAAACTAATCTGTGTTGGTCAAGTAGACGGGACAGCTCTAACATATCAATTGAACAACAGCGTGTTCTCCAAAATCTATAATTGGGATTTTTAACCCACTTTGTTCATGAATTGCCAACAGTAATGGACATCAGCCAGGCAATAACACACTCCTTCAAAATGTGGTGGTGGCGTAGTGGGCTAAAGCACATAACTGTTAATCAGAAGGTCGCTGGTTCGATCCCCACAGCCACCACCATTGTGTCCTTGAGCAAGGGACTTAACTCCAGGTTGCTCCGGGGGGGATTGTCCCTGTAATAAGTGCACTGTAAGTCGCTTTGGATAAAAGTATCTGCCAAATGCATAAATGTAAATGTAAGCTATGGGAACAGCAAATGGGGACCTAAATAAACAATAAACAACATTTACAATGATGCGAGAATGACATTACAGTATGTGCAACTATTCTTGCATACTGGCAGCTCTTATAAGGATTATGCTCCAGTGAATATGGGCTGTATGCTGGCTGGCTATAGTTTGTTATGTTGTGGATTTATTTTGTTGAGTCGTGGCTTTATTTCATTGTGTTGTGGCTTATTTTAATGTGCTGTGGCTTTATTTCATTGTGCTTTGGCTTTATTTAGTTGTGTTGTGGCTTGATTTAGTTGTGTTGTGACTTTATTTCATTGTGTTGTAGTTTATTTAGTTGTGTTGTGGCTTGATTTAGTTGTGTTGTGGCTTATTTTGTTATGCTGTGGCTTTATTTATCTGTGTTGTGACTATTTAATAGTGCTATGGCTTTACTTCATTGTGTTGGGACTTATTTTGTTGTGATATGGCTTTATTTCATTGTGCTTTGGCTTTATTGTTTGTTGTTGTGGCTTATTTTGTTGTGTTGTGGATTTAGTTCATTGTGTTGTGGATTTATTTCATTGTTGTGGCTTATTTTGTTGTTGTGGCTTATTTTGTTGTGTTGTGGCTTTATTAAATTGTGATGTGGCTTTATTTAATTGTGTTGTGGCTTTAGTTCATTGTGTTGTGGCTTTAGTTCACTGTTGTTGTGGCTTATTTTGTTGTTTTGTGGCTTATTTTGTTGTTGTGGCTTTATTAAATTGTGATGTGGCTTTATTTAATTGTGTTGTGGCTTTATTTAATTGTGTTGTGGCTTTAGTTCATTGTTGTTGTGTTGTGGCTTTATTAAATTGTGATGTGGATTTATTTCATTGTGGCTTTATTTTGTTGTGGCTTTATTTTGTTATGTTGTGACTATTTAGTTGTGCTGTGACTTTATTTCATTGTGTTGTAGTTTAATGTGTTTTGTTGTTGTTTTATTTTGTTGTGTTGTGGCTAATTTCATTGTGCCTTTATTTAATTGTTGTGGCTAATTTTGTTGTGCTGTGGCTTATTTAATTGTGTTGAGGCTTTATGTCAATGTGTTGTTGCTAACTTTGTTGTGTTGTGGCTTATTTTGTTGTTTTCAGTTCATAATTTTTTTGCTAATTTGGTTGTGTTGTGCACTTCTCGGCCACCATACTTCTCAACTTTAAGGACACATTAGTCACCGAGATGTGTTTCAAACTATACAAATATGTTGATAGTCAATTCAAGTCAAGTCAATTTCAAATGTTACTTTATATAGCTGAGATTACATATAGATACAAACAGCAGCAATTAACTGAATATTTCACTTAAAAAAGGAAGGCAGAGTTCCATTAAGGCTATGCCAGGGCATAAGGTTGACTTGTAGTGTTGATACATTTCCACTGGGTTTACATTTTTCAGGAAATCATCCTACAAATGGCTTACTTATTGTGTCTCTGCATATTAAGCTGGGATAGGAGAAAGATTTTAACATCGAAAAAGAGTGGCACCAATCACGATTAAATCACAATGACATACCTGTACATATCAGACCAAATAAATCTTTTCATTTTGACCCGTCCTTGTAGGACTGTCTATGACATCAGTGCGGTAAAACTGTGCGTGGGATGGAAGTTGAATGAGGAAGAGCTTGCAAGAGAAACATTCATCTAAGAAATATCTCTTTCTTTCTACCATTTCTTTTTCTGTCTCTTCATGGAAATGGATAATTTCGGTGAATGCGTGATGCGTGCAGGGACACATAGTGCTCTCTGAGAGCTTTTGAGTTCCTGAGGGAACTCGAGCCGAAAAACACATAACAAGAGGATAGAAGCCATGGGGTACATAGAGAAAATCCATTTGACTTGGGAACGAAGTGAAGCTATGAGATTTGAATTAGAAGTGATGGATCTCAGATGGTGACAGCTTATAAGTTTGCAGCAGTACATGCCTCTGGTTATAATACGCTTTTGACAGCTATGTTCTCTGAAAAGCTATTTAAATTTTCAAATTTGTACATATCGCCACAACATCTTCCATTGACAGGAATGAACCGAAACACCCAAACTTGACATAAACATTTAAGACAGGTACATAACTCTTCTACTGGAGTGTTGAAATGGATGCAATCCATTCTTCCTGAGAGAAACGTTCAATAAAATGGGTGTGGACTTCCTAATAGTATAGACTCAATAAATATTTTGTGAGCAAATCTTTTCTTTGACATATTTACTATTGAAATCCTTTTTAATTGTAACACTTAACTTTCGTTAATGATTAACAGATCAGTAGTTAATGTACAGTATTTTCAAATAGTTAGAAATATGATATCATGCACTTGTTAACTAATGAATTTAACTAACATTACATAATTCTTAATAGATCATTAGTTAATATAATTTCAAATAGTTACAAATGTTATAAGGCTTTCATTCATATATGGATTTACACTTATTAACAAATGTTTTATTTATTTATTTATTATTATTATTTTACAAATGTTACATAATGATGAGCAGATCATTTATTAATGTATATTTTAATGCTTACATGTATCTTTAAATGTTTTCAGAAATGATTAGTATTTTTCACCACTTCAAACACTATTCATATTTACTAATTAATTATTAATGTTCAGCTAATTAGTAACTAAGTTCTGTAAAAGCCACAAATATACTGTTTGTTTGTTAATGTATGCAAACATACTTTTACTATCTTTATTAATTATTTGTTCATATTTTACTGTACAAAATCTAAAGTTTAAACACCTCACATGTTAATGAAGGTTTACTGATGACAATTTAGTACCTGTATGGGCACTGCATTTTGAACTACTGTAACAAAGATTGTGTTAAATATATATATGGATTTTAATGACTGAAATATGAAATAGCAATGTTTAGGAGTACACTAGCATATAAAAGACACAAAACTCCAATTTTTATTTCAGTGATAGAGTTAGGAACCAAAGTTTAATATTTAGGGTTATGGGTTTGTTCAAATCCCTAAACAAACTGGTAATAGTGATGCTTGCCATAACACATTACAGAAAAACAAGATAATCTCACCAACTTCTGACATCTCAGGTACAGATGTGACAAAAGGTCCATCGGGGAATTTGGGAGCGTTGTCGTTAATATCCTGAACTTTGATAATGAACTCTGACTCCGGCTCCAGGGGTTTGTTGGTGTTGCGGTCGATGGCTTGCGCATGAAGAACATAATGTGACTTCTTTTCACGGTCTAGACTCTTGGTGGCGTGGATGTCACCCGTAACCTCGTTGATGATGAAGATAGTCCCCGCACCTTCACCACTCAGGATGTACTGTACCGAGCCATCACCTTTGTCTGAATTTGAATGAAGCTGAAATGAGAGACAAAAACAGGTGTGTGACGACTGATATGAATCAACACATTCAATAATCAAGCCTCATTTAGCACGTAATTCCCCACAAACCCTTGAGCTAGAAACAGTTTATTTACTTTATTAGTTCCATGTCGGCATGAAGATGCTTAAAGGTACAGTGCGTAATTTATTCACCACTAGCAGCACCAAACCACATTGCAAAAATAATGATTGTTTTGAAACAAGTTTGTAAAGACTGCAAAAATAATTTGTAAATGTTTTTTATGGTAAAACAATTAGGTTCCATTGGTTAACATTAGTTGATGCATTAGGTATCATGAACAAAAATTAACAATATATTTGTTAAAGCATTGATATTTATTAATGTTAGTTAATATAAAATACTATTGTTCATTGTTCATGTTAGTTCATAGTGCATTAATTAATTAGTACATATACAACTTTTGATTAATAAAATATTACTATATGATGTAATAAGTATTGTTCATCGTCACTTCTTGTAATGTTGTTAACTAGTGTCAACAAATGCAACATTATTGTATGTAAAGTGATACAGTTTTTTCTTTGTGTATTTTTTTATAATGTTTTTTTTTTTTAATGGTCTGCACTTATATAGCGCCTTTTTAAGCCTTAACAGTATTCAAACACATTCATACACCAATGCTGGCAGAGCTGCTATGTAATGTGCTAGCCTGCCATTGGGAGCAACTTGGGGTTCAGTGTCTTGCCCAAGGACACTTCGGCATATGGAATCATGTGGGCCGAGATTCGAACCACAAACCCTACGATTAGTGGCCGACCCGCTCTACCAACTGAGCCACAGCCGCCCGGACAGATAAATGTCCTTCAAGGGGTCAAAAGAACAAGTGTAAATACCCTCAAAGACTCATTTGAGATGGATAGCAATCCGATATAAGAAGAATACAAGTTATGTGGGAAAGTAGAACATAGACACGTTTATTTGGTCAAAGTGAAAATGGAATGTACATATCCACACAACATGTGATTCGTTTTTAATTAGCCTCTTTTGCCTTGTTTTTCCAGTAAGAATATCTAAAAGAAACATTAAAAAAAATCTAAATAAAAAATACTGAATAAGATGAAAAAATCTTGAATATTGGAGTATATTCTGTAGAGTTTTTCCACCTGGGTTTTTTGCTGTGCAGAGAGAACTCCTTGGAAGTGACTAAATGTAAATAGTCCCATAGACAGAGAGAGAGAGGAAATCATGATTCACTCTTAATTAATAGAAGGAGAATATTCACAGATCTCTTGCCAATGGCTGCCATCTCAGTTAAAGCTTGTGAAAAATGCATGTCAAAAAATGCTTCGGAAATCTCAGCATTGTGGTCCCAGCAGACAACACTTAAACCATCATTTGCAATCAGCACTGTTAAGACTTACAGTTAATTCTCTAAGGGAACCTGAAAAAGAGTCCATATGAAAACAAACTACACCATGGGAGATGGGGAATCCCTAACTGGTGTTTGTGTCCTTTAGATGCACTAAATTATATTTAAAGGGATAGTTCACTTAAAATTTCTTATTTTCTTAATTTACTAACCCTCATGTCACTCCTATTCTGGGGTGTGATTCTCATACAACGATGTAACTCACTGCTTAATCACCATAGTACGATGCATCATTAGAGAAATTAACTAGCTAGTGATGACTGTTTCCCTAAACTGTAGTAACTATGTCACACATCCATAAATAGAAACACGTTGGTTGAGCTGTTGTTAATGACGTTACGCAGGGGGTGGAGTAATAACTTCTGCAAATATTAAATTAATATAGCTAATTTACACGTACACCAGAAAGCCTTTTAATGCGAGAAAGCTGCTGAAGATATGAAAGCGGCAACAGGTTGCAATGCAACAGTTGCATTGCGCTGCAATAGTGGGGTTTTCCCTCTACACTAGGCTTCACTTGAACAAATGCAGATGTGCATTTTTTAAACATATTAATGTTCGTGAAGCCTTAACAAACACATAAAAGCTGTTCTTTCCGATTGAAACCACGTGATAAAGTGCTTTCTCTTAACAGCGCTTAATCCCTTGCACTTGAGTTTACGTGACGTTTCAGAACTACGCTTTCTGCCAAAAAAAAAAAAGGATTGACAGAATAAATATATATATGGAATAACATATACAGAAGCCTCAGTGAAGTTAAATGATGTCCACACAGCAAACTAACATGGAAATATGCCTCTAGCCACAGGTGGAGAGCAGCAGTTCCAACCACAAATTTTTGGTGGAGTTTGCAAATGTTCGTTGGAACTACATTTTTGGGAAAAACCAAATCGTTGAACTATGCTGGCAATAATGGAATTCGCAACCAGTTGGCTAACGATGCATTTGGGAAACAGTAACACTTTCTTCAATGGAACACATATGGAGACAGGTCTCTTATGTGTCACTTATACACTGACACCTAGTGGCTTGGATGCAGCATCAATTAAAATTATTAGTTTTCATTTTCAGATGCCATTGTAGAAATGTTGTATTCACAGTCAGCCATGATTACTTTAATCAATGAGTGAAAGTGTCCAATAACAGGATGGTTACTGAAATTAAGTGAGTAGTATTTGGCTAAACATGTGATTCTAATGTAGTGATATCTTGATTAGAATGTGAGGATGTCCTTCGCATCGGAGACATCTGCAGACTTCGAATGGGAAAACCTCCTCTCTCTTGGTGTCTCTCTTGGTGTCTCCTCTCAGACAGGGGCGCCCCGAGTTTAGGAAAAGATAGATAGCAGATTCTTTTAGTTCAGATTAGATATTCATTTTTATTTTATTTTCTTGTTTTATATACACAGTGTAGATATTGGTTGATCATGGGTATACTGAGATCTGCCAATGAGACTGAAATTAAAGGAAAAGAAATTCAATAATGATTTGGATAATTTCATGTTCTCAGCTTTTTTCTTAATACCTGTTCTCCTGATTTTTATGCTATTTTATGCTATTTTATTCTTATTACTTTATTTTTATACAACTTTTTCTCAATGTGAATATAACTTTTTATTCTTATATCATGATCTTAATTTTTTTTTTATGTATCTTGTATTTTCTTTAAGATTATATGTAAAGCATTTTGAATTGCAATTGTGTATGAAATGTGCTATATAAATAAACTTGCCTTGCCTTGCTTTGCCCCCATGTGCGGTTACTGATATGACTGGAGTCATGATTTCATTCATATATTGCAAATCTTCAATTACACCTTTTTACTATTGCACAAGACTTGTAAGGCGATACATTTTAACATTTGCATTACATAACCAACTACATTTGCAAGCTTGTTCGAGCACAATCAAATTTGGAGGCAGCTCAACTGACAGAGCATTGTACTTGTGAAACAAAGGACCGGGGTACAAATCCTAGAGAGCACACGAGCATAAAGTGTCATAGAAGCACCACAAAATGACTTTATATGGGATGCAAAAGCACTATAAAAGTATCTTAAAATTAGTCTGTAAAACTTGAATTAATTTGTTCTTTTGAGTTGGATCTTCTTTAACCAAAAAATCACAAATCAGACTGATCCGGTTCTTGAGTTGACTCCGCTTAACAGATCATTGGAAGCAAATATTGTCAGTGATTGACTTATTGTACATTTCTGACTGTTACCTACACAAAGCTATCATGTCAACAGGGCTGGACTGGTAATCAGGCATACCGGGCATTTTCCCGGTGGGCCGACGCACTTTGGGGCCGATCAGGGGCGGACTGGCCATCGGGAGAACCGAGCAGGCCAGGGGTCGGCCGCGAAAAGCTAAAATGAGCCGCCACGTTATGCACAACGGACCACAAAACGGTGCTGCGATATGTAGAAAAGAACAGCTATGTAAAATACCGGGCCAATTTCTCTTCCCAGTCCAGCCCTGCATGAGCAATACATGAAAATACTGTCTTTGTTGAAGCAAAGAACAGTGACAAGAACAGTTCACATTTCAGGAAGACACAACCCAGTCTTAACCCATGGAAAACCAGTGTGCTGGTGTCTCAGCTGTATGCTCAATGCATGGTGCCCCAAGGCTCATTGGTTTTATGATAAGTCAAAACATTGACAGAACGCAACACGCTGAAACCCCAGTTCTCCTGGGGTTTTTTTTTTTTTTTTACACTTTCCAGTGTGCTGTATTCTGATCCTCTCAATCTTAACGACCACAGATTAAAGTAAACAAAAACATTTAGATACTTCTCAAGAACTTAAAGGGACAGTTCACCCAAAAATGACAATTCTGCCATTATTTACAGAACCTCATGTCATTCCAAACCCATGTGACTTTCTTCCTTGTAACACACAAGGATATGTTGAATGGAAGAATGAAAGTTGCCGTGAAAGTCAACGGTCATTGATGCAACCATTCTGCCTTATATATCCTATTGTGTGCCATGCAAGAAAGACTCTAAACACATTAACAGCTATCAAGCAAGATCTCAGTTACTGATACTTAAGTTTCAAGTTTATGAAAAAGTATTACAAGGCCACATTATTTTCTTTGCAGCCCAGGCGATGGAAATTACCAGAGAAAAACAATGCTAACGACATCCGACACTTCAATCAAAGAATCGCACAAAGGGGTGAAAAATCATGTGTTGCTGTGTTATGTGACTGTTTGAGGCCATGGAATGTACAAACCATGGCTGGTGGAAATACAAACATTGCTGATCAAATGAATTCATTATTAAAGGAAAGCGGGAGCTGATTACAAACTGTGTGAGTGAACTGTACGTTCTGTCTGTAAACAGTACACATGCAAGCAGTCAGTAATTAGTTGAAGGGTCAGAGCTCAGACTGAAGCTACTGCCTCTCCAATCAGAATAGAGTCAGTGCAAGTTAATGAGACTTTATACTAGAAGGCTGTAAAATATGTATATATATAAAAACATTATCTTCTTTATAACTAATGCTCTTATGCTCCTCAAACATCAAAGTAAAAAATATGCAAAGGTCCAAAATAAAAACAAAATTGCCTTAAAACCCATATTTTGCTTTGAAAATCAAGTGGCAACCCAACAAAGTACCACCTTTTTTTTTTTATCAAAGTAGCTTAAAATAAAATACTTATTCATTAATATTTTATTGATAGTACTTTTTTTATTAATGACAAACCAAAAACTAATTTATGGTTTAACTTGTGTTTATCGACAAATTTTCAAAAATGTATCTTTAATATAAGTGTATGTTGTTTGAGATTTTTTTCCCCAATGATTTTAATCAAACATCCCTAAGATAAATTTACTAAGACTAACAAAATTGAGAGATTTATGCTTAAAACAAGTTAGAAAATGAAGAAAAATAAAATACATAACATATTTATAACAAACAAAGATTTTCAGTAGAATATATCAGCTATGCTGTTCCTTACAATGCAAGTGAATGGACTTTGCAGCTCCAAAAATCATATAAAGAAAAAATATAAGTAATTAATATAACTCAAGTAGTTCATAAATTTAATCCATTTAATAAGGTTTATGCTTAAAACAAGCAAACTGCAAAAAAATAAAACAAGTATTTTTGTCAGTAAAGACATCTATATATATATGATAGACTTAACTCAATACTAGATTAAAAAAAAAAAAAAAAACTTTTATTATATTAATATATGCATAATATATGCATTTAATTATATATCTATATACTGTATATATTATACAGATAGACAGACAGACAGACAGTCGATAGAATGATAGATAGAACGACAGACAGATAGCTAGATAGATAGATAGATAGATAAAATCATCCTTAAGATAAATTTACTAACAAGATAAAAAAGAAAAATAAACTTCATCCAATATGTATTCTCTAAAAATATTTACCAAAAATTACCAATTTTAATGTAATTTAATATTCTCTTAAACAGGTTTAAATTCAATTTAATTAATTACCCCATTGGAAATTATTTTGTTTTTCTTGTTTTAAACATATATCTAATACAATTTTGTGAATTTAGTCAATTTAATACAGTATTATCTATCAGATATATTCTCTGAAAACAAATCTTAAAAGCTTACAAATTTTGTTTTTCAAAAAAAATATTTTGTTTTATGGACATAAATACTGATAAAGAAAATTCAAGAAAGAGTTACGAATGCATTTCGTTTTTTACAGTTTGTGTAATTTACTTTCTGCACCTGTTCCAGTTATGGCATTGGGCACTATTGGGATTACACATTCACCCCATGACAAATTAACAGTGTTCATTGCAAAATCCCAAATGCTTTACCTTTAGGACTGTAGAGTTCAACCCATTCTTACACTCCGCTTCTGCTGCTTTCAAATCTGGTCCCTGCTCCACAAGGGAACATAAATTTCACTTAACCTGCAGTCAGGCTTCTAATTTGGCCACTGACTTAACTGGGCACAAGATAATATATCACACTCTGTCTCAGCACTGGCTCCAGTGACGCTCAGTCAAGCCCTTACTAATGGCGGGAAATAAAAGTGGCATTAGGTCAATGGAGCTGAGACCAGAGAGGGTGGGCAATCATTCTTGAAGTGATACCAGGGTGCATTTTATTAACTTTATTAATTAAATTTAAGTGCCACATATAAGACGGAATCCAGTCTATAACACTGTATCAAATACAAAGATGTCAAGCCCTCCAAACAAAGGAAGTAAAAAAGGCCATTCCAATTTCAGGCCATTAAAAGGCAAGCAAGTGTGACATGGAGAACAATGTGTCCTTTGAGATGAAATGTCTCTTAGATGAAACCAGCTCTCTTAACAAGAGACTGTTTCAAAGGGTCTGTTATCCTCTGATCTTTTTTTAATCACTATTTTTGTCTTGTTTTCAAGTTAAAATATGTAAAAATCCTTTAGCCCTTTAAGCTTGGATTAGCCCACCAAACATTGTTTTAAATAAATAAATATTAAAAACTTCAGTCTTGACCAACACAAAATAGGTACTGTTTTAAAGCTTAGAAGCTGTACATTTACAAGGCTTGTAGGCATTATAACCAAAACTGAACAAGTGCTTTGAAATTTGCAGACAAATCAGAAGTGTTTCGTTTTGATATATGATTAATAACGTTGCACTGCAAATAATATTGTAATCGGTAAAAACATAAAACTGATTAAATAGCCATTTGTCATATGTCTTTGGAAAGCTCTCAAAGCGTAGAATACAACCAGCCCAATTTATTTACTCCGAGACAAAAATAAAGCAAGTTATAGCAAGGTAAATGCCTTTGACATGAATGTTAGTTACAAACATATTTTGCTTATAAGGCAACAGAACATAAAATATCACACACCATTACTTAGAATAAGGGATTCCTGTTAAAACGAGCCCACACACAATTGGATGCATTAATAATACATGATCCACATGAAGCACAAAGTGCACCCAGAACATAATGTGCTATCTGGCTTAAAACACGTAGCTTTCCTGGATCAGATTACTTAATCGGGAACAATATAGTACGTTGTTAAGCGTCACTTAATGCTAAACCAATCATATTAGGATTGAGATTGCTGCAACCAGAGGTGGAAGTCATCCAAATATGGGCAGAGAGGATCGTTCACTCTAATTATATAATATGGCAACCAGGAGATGGTGCCAAGTACATGACATCATGACTCAATGATGGCTCAAATGACACAGAATGGAACTGAATGAGATCTCTTTACTCGTGCCTGTATGCTTTGGAGAGAGAGCATACCTTTAGAAATAGTTGTATTAGCATGTGTAATTAGTTCTTATGCACAATAATTATTTTGTATTTGTTTGGAGAGGCTTTTTGAGACTTGGATTTTTGCACACAAGGATAAATACATTTTGCAGTGCTATAATAATATAATAATTTTAAATTAATTAATTAATTAATTAAAAAACAGTTGTTTGGAGGTACATTATTTACACTCTGATATATATAATGTCAACAAAAATAAGAAAAAGAGATAATTTTTGGATAGCTTTTTGTGATTTTTCATCAGTTTCTTTGGCCAGAATCTAATAATTTATCATAATTTATAGCATATTTGAAATGTTTTCTTTAAAATGATACCAAACAATTGACCCTCTTTATTTTTTTGTCAAGTTATAAGCCTTTCATTTTGGACATGCCACTGAAACAGAACACCTTTAAAAATGCATTCAGAGCTTAAAAGGTTAAATAAGATTAATAATTAATTTTTATTCTTTATTATTAGATTTGTTTTCATAAAATATATCCTGAATAAAATTAATTTTACTTATCACATTGGCAAATAGTTTTTTTTTATTCTTTTAAGCATGAACCTCATTATATTTTAAATTAGATTGTAATTTTTAATGCAATTCAAGAAACTGTAGATTCTTTGAAAATATGTCTTCTGAAAACCAATATTACACAATATTGCTTCTCGAGTAAATGTAGCATGTTTTAGAGATGTTTATGTATTTTTACTTGAAAAAAAGACAAGAACATAATGTGCAATTTGCAATGTGATGCCTAAAATTTTAAAATAATTGCATTGTCTACTTATTACTTGTATTTCTATTTACTAAATGCTGTCTTTTTCAGTTGCTCATTTATCAAAGACCTCACCTCTGTTGGATTTAATTATCTGCCCTTAAAATATCCTCTAAAATGACGCCTTGAATCAAAAGCCTAACACTTGTACTGCAACATCCATTAACAGGAGTGACTGCTGCCTCTCAATAATGGTCAGAGTAACCTTGTAACCTTGCAGACTCTTCAAATCAACTTCTTCCTCTTTTCTTTTCTTCTTTCACAAGAAAGGCAATGGTTCTTCAGGGTTTTCTCTATATTGAGTTAGTTCAGTCTGTGCTTTGTGCAGACAACATCACCCTGATTCAGGCATGAATTCATGGGTGTTATTTTGTTTTGTAATCATTATAAGGAACAAACAAAATGGTAACTGTTTAAGAACTGGAGATGATGTTTCTTCTGTATTAGACACAACCCAGTAATATTTCTTTTTGCAAAATTATTTTTGTGGCCCGTTGGACGTATCAAAGCACTTTCCTGGTGAAATGAACACTAGAGGCGCTACAACAACGACTTCCTCACACAATGCTATCTTATGACATCAAAACACGTTTACTATAGCACTTGACTTGTAAGGTGGTATATTAAAGTTTGTGTTACATAACCAACTACAACATAACCAACAATCAAGTTGCATGGTGGCTCAACATTGCACTTGCTATGCAAAAGACCTGATATGAGTCCTGAAGAGTATGTGTGAAGACACGTGGGCCGAAAATGTAATAGAACAGGGCTCCAGACTAAAATGGTCGCAAATGTGACCAAAAAGACTTGATTGGGACAATAATTATTAATCTAGTCGCCACTGGTGATAGTCATGTTATCTGCGTTCATATGCGGTTTGGTTTCATGTCATCTTGCGAGTATCTGAATATATTTTTAGATCGCGCACAACCAGTGTCTCACGCCGCTTTTCTCCTGTTCTGTTTCTGATAAGCTCACTGACCGCACACAACAATAAACCCAGTGCAAGAGAGTCTTAAAAAATGACTCTTTTGAACCGGATCTTTTTCATGAATCACTCGAAAAGAACTGAGGGTTTGAAATCAGGAGCTCAGGTCAGCAGTTTGAATCAGATTCACATTTTCAACGAATCAGCCGTCAGTGAGCTCACAACTGGGAGTGTACACATTTCAAAATAAGAGTCCCATGTGTATTTCGGGCTTATTTATAATTAAAAGTCCCGTATTGTGTACATATATATATAAATAAATAAATAATCAAGCTTTTGACACTTTTGTGAAATAGTTGTGTACAATTGAAGGACTATTACACAGGGTGCAAACATTAATTGATGCTCAAGAAGGCAACATACTGCTATATGCATACTATACTGTATGTAAATATCTGTAATGTAAATTCTGAAGAGCAGTACTAAATAAAAAATATATATTTAATCTTATATTTTTACAAATTATAAAAGAGGTGTGAACATTTATGAGACAAAAGGGAATGCAAACTTATCTTCTCAACTATATATACTTTTTATTAAACCTTCGATGAAGGGGTTATCAGCTGCCTTTTCTTCGGCTCTCTATCTTGTTTCTGAACAGCAATCTAAATCGAAAAAATCTGGGATTTTGCTACTAAAAACAGCCATTTGGGTCCATAATGTTTAAACTTAGGAGCCAATGGCTCCCAAGTCAATGATTTTAATCTAGAACTATGTGGAAGTCCCACAAAATGATGTGGTTGCTTAAGTATTTGCATTTTTTCATGACACTACTGGTTAGATTTAGGTTTGAGGTTTAGGTTTAGGTAGGGTTAAACTCAACCGAGCATTAACCTTAAAAAACGTAATTTGTTTGTGGCAAATATTTTACACTCTTTTAGTGGCCCTCAGTTGACATTTCACCAAGGAACTGTCTCGATATGTGTGAGGAACCACGTAATATCAAAGATTAAAAATAATTTTGACAGGTCTAAAGGCACTAGGCTTTATTTGAGAATTTTTTTGTTAAAGGGTAACTAAACCCTATACCAACTTTTTTTAGTTAATGATCTGTAAGCATGGGGCTTTATTAGTACTGGTCATTGATTCATGTAATTTTTTTGACATTTGTGTATAAAGTGTTTTAATTCTACAATATATGGTGTAAAAACGTCTGAGTGCTGCCCTCTTCAGGTTGAACGGTGGCTACTGCAGTTGAATTTTCCTATTGGCTGTTGCGGTACTTCATGACGTAAGCGGTGACAGCTGACGTAAGCAGGTTCCAGCTCACCACGCCAGATTCATGTACATGTCGTCTTGCGACCGTGTGAGGAATAATAATAACATAGAGTCTGACAGCAGCTGTCAATTAATCCGTCACTACGAGTCTCAGGTGCCCCCCGCTCAGCCCCGCACTCGGTTCGTTCCCTCTATCCCCGCCGGGGTCTGCCCACTTTTCCAGCATTTTCAAATATTTCTAGTGGGTGGAGTGGACTCTGAGCAGGTGTTTAGTTACCCTTTAAATGGTGAATAACTTATATTTCAGTATGTTTGTCATACAAAGCTATAGTGTAGCTTCACAAGACTTAGAACATAGAGCACAAATCATAAATGGACTACGTTTGCAGTGTTTTTATGGTAATTAAAGATTATTCGATATTTCTTCTTGTGTTCCATGGGGAAAATAAACTACCAGTATGCAGCTTTGTACTGGCCAGATGAACTATTCCTTTAATATGAATCCCATTAAGTGTGAGTTAGGATGGATATTTAAAAAAAATAAAAACACTCAATGGCAGGACAGGAAGTCATTGAGATGTGGGAGGGAGAGACGGAACAGCAGAATGAAGGAGGAGAGGGAGGATGAGAGATATATGGAGTGATGTGGGGGAGGAGTGAAGGAGAATGAGGTCAGAGAGTTAAATAAACTCATCAGTCACAAATGAGCGCTATACTCATTATTAGTAAGGTGGTCTTGTCTTTGATTAAACGTATCCTTTTTTATTTTTTTTTTAGCTCTGAAGTGTTTTTAATCAGTGTTTGTGCGTGTGTGTGTTAGCACAGTTCTTTTGTTAATGGTTCAATAATCATGTAATTTTCCCTGGCCAGCACTTTCCTAATCAGGACCATTTGGTTGACACTGCACCAAACGAATTATTTAGTACAGACTAAGTCCAGATGAAAATCGTATTGCTCAGAAGTTGCTCTATCATCGCTCAGGATACTTAATTAAGTGCTAAGTTATTTTATCAACGTTGTCAAAGATGTTTCCAGCCTGATTTCATGAACATACAAAATATTATTACATGGCTCCTTACACATATCACAGCATTTACAAGGTTAAATGTTCAGTGTGAAAAACATAAGTAGCGTAACGTGATTCTGTGAGATCAGGGTGGATTTTTCTCCTAAAAACAGTAAACGGTCTGCACTTATATAGCACCTTTTTAACCTTAGCGGTATTCAAAGCACTTTACATGGTGTCTCATTCACCCATTCACACACACATTCACACACCAACCGCTGGCCTGCCATTGGGAGCAACTTAGGGTTCAGTGTCTTGCCCAAGGTCACTTCGGCATGTGGAGTCATGTGGGCTGAGAATCAAACCACCAACCATGTGATTAGTGGACAACCCGCTCTACCACCTGAGCCACAGCCACCATACAGCTATAAAATTAAAGTCAACATGAAATGGTTTTTGCCACCAATTTTACTTATATAATCTGATGTGATCGGCATTTCTGAGTTAAAAAGTATGCTCAAAAATAAATCAATTAATTAATTGTAGGGAGGGACTCGATTGCAATCCAATGGGAATTGATTGGATTGTATAAAATGGGTGTCACCAGATTGCGGAGAAATGTATTACATTTTGGTAAATTATTGCAAAGACAAAGCTTATATTTTTTCTTACTGCTGAATGATGCACATTCAAAACCGGAACACCGTTTTTGTCGCTGTCGAGATCTCTTCTGAAAATCGAAAAGTGAAATTACTGGGATATTTTCTCAGGAAAAAAATCTGAGAAGCAGTAGACATGCATAGTCTCCATTCACTCCCCATTGAATCTAACTTCTGTTCAGGAGAAACATACTAGGAAATTAAAGAGCCCTCATCTATGATTTTTGAGTCCATATTGATGAGAACAGCAGATGAGACATCTTTTGCTATTTAGATGAAAAAATGGCCGTCCTTTCATGATAGCAACTGTAAAGCTTTTGAAATGGGATATGTTCTCAATTATTTATTTTAACTTTATTTAGTGCTTGTTTTCAGTACCGCAAGAAAGCCTTTGTCACACTAATAAATAAAACAACCAAGTAGCTTAAACTAATCTTCAAAATGGATTGTTCAAAGAAAAACCCAGCAACTGCTATTCTATTCTACTGTGACTGATTTTGTTGAGAATGCCAGATGCTTTCTAGAGGAGAAAAACTGTAATGCTGCATTTTATTTTATTTTAAATTACCTCTCAACCTGTAATTAGAATTCACTTAGATGACAAGCATTTGCATCTTAACTGAAACGGCACAAAGAAAGATTGGAATTTATCTTGAACTCTTTTTATCTACCTTGATTTCCTCATCCTGAGCTATTCAAAATGGAGATGGTTCCCTGAATGTGTCAGAGCTGCATCCATTTATAACTATGAATATATAAAACATTCAAACACTTTTTCTATCAGCGGGTGTCAAGAAAGCTAGTTTGCTGGTTTCCCAGTCTTTTGCCTAGATTGATGGTTTTAAGTGGGATTTGGGAACTTGTAAGATGGTCAGGCTGGAAGATAAGCAAGCCCAGCTGCAGACCAGCTTGGACAGGCTGAGCTTAAACATTAGCTAAACCAGCTAAACATTAGCTTGGCCAATTTGAGAGACCAGCTAGGCCATCTGAAGACCAGCTAGACCACGGCTAATCAACTTCAGGAAGGTCAGTGGCTGCAAAGCTGGATCCCTGTACCCTCGAGGGCCACACTCTTAATTTTTATGATTATATATACACAGATCAGCCACATAATTAAAACCACCTGCTTAGTATTGTGTAGGTCACTATGGTGCTGCCAAAACAGCACCAAACCACATCTCAGAATAACTTTCTGAGATGATATTATTCTTACCACAAATGCAAAGAGCGGTTATCGGATAGTGGTCTGGCCATTCTCTGTTAACATCTCTCATCAACAAGACATTTCCGTCCAAAGAACAGCTGCTCACTGGATGTTTTTTTGTTTTGGGCACCATTTTGAGTAAACTCTAAAGACTGTTGTCTGTGAAAATCCCAGGAGATCAGCAGTTACAGAAATTCTCAAACCAGCCCATCTGGCACCAACAATAATCCATGCAATTATCTAATCAGCCAGTCGTGTGGCAGCAGTGCATAAAATCATGCAGATACAGGTCAGGAGCTTCAGTTATTGTTCACATCAACCATCAGAATGAGGAAAACATTTGATCTCAGTGATTTTGATCGTGGAATGATTGTTGGTGCCAGACGAGCTTGGGCCGGAGGTGACTCAATCCAAATTCATTCACTCTGGTCCCATCTGGAGACCACCTCTCACGTCGCAGCTCACAGACGTGGCCAAGTAGTAAGTGGAATTTGCGGATGTGTTCGCCTCTCCCCGGTCACATGAACCTCATAGAACACCATATTGAGACCAACCCATGGGTAGCCGCCCCTATTGCCTTCCTAATCACAAGAAAAATGTTGTTCAGGAAGAATAAGAGGCAATGCTCGATATGGGCGTAATAGAAGAGTCACAAAGTGATTGGTCAAGCCCAGTGGTTCTGGAGCGACAGGATGGTCCGGTTCTGCATAGACTATCGCAAAGTGAACGCAGTGTCCAAATATGACGTATACCCAATGCCTCAGTTTGACAATTTGCTAGATCGGTTGGGCAAAAAAAAATTGCTAAATTTTACTCAACACTGGATTTAACAAAGGTTATTGGCAGATCACTTAAACTCCAATCTCCCTAGAATAAATTTTTTTTTCCCCGACTTTTTGATTCGTGCAATCGGTTTGTTCGGGGCCCCGGCCACGTTTCAGTGTCTCATGGACAATTTTTTTCCTAAAAGTAAAGCCTGTGCTTTGTGGGGGGCAACTTTTACATGCTCCTAACTTCTCTCTCCCCTTTATTTTGTAGATGGATGCATCCAGCAGGGTGCTGGGGGCGGTGCTCTCGCAGGAGGTGGGAGGGAAGGAACGGCAGGTACTGTTCATAAGTCACAAGCTTTCCTTAAGGGAGACAAATTACAGTACCATCGAGGAGTGTCTTGCGATCAAGTGGGCTGGGGGGGGGCTTCACCCTCTGCTCAGATCACGCCCCACTCCAATGACTCCACCGCATGAAAAATGCCAACCCACGGATCGCCCGTTGGTACCTGGCACTTCAGCCATCTAAATTCAAGGTGATCAACAGACCGGGAGCGCACATGGCTGTGGCTGACTTTCTCTCCATAAATGGGGGGGTGGGGGTTAGCAGGCAAGACGTTGCCCCAGCCTGAGTCGGGCCATGGGGTATGTGGGGATGGGGGTGTAGTCGTGTGTCTATCTGCGGGAGAGCTGTAAGGCCTGTCACCTATACTGTCAATATCATTAAAACATGTATGTTGTTACAATGATGGTGGAGGGAGACCTGAAAAGGCCAACAAAGCGCATCAGTCGGCAGAAAGAGAGGGTCGAGGTTCCTGTGTGTGACAAGACTGCTTGACTCATTTGTGTGTGTTTATTTGGCCACTGAGTGCCCTTTTATTTTGAGTTTTGAACGACGCTGAAGAGTAATAAAATACTCACGTTGACTGTTTTCGCTGCCTCCAGACCCCTCCACTTACCCATAAAGTACGAACGCTGTTACATTTATTTATTTTTTCAGCAGGGATGTGAGTATGGGCTGAAATATGTGCCACCAGAAACTGAATTTGAACCATTTATATTTGAATTTGAATGGCTAAACTTGAATAATTGCATTGAAAAACTGAATTTGAATCACATCATTTGAAATTGTATTGTTTAATTAAAATTGAATTTATTCAAAAACTGAATCTGAATTGTATCATTTGAAATTGAATTTATTCGTTTGGAACTGAAGTCCAATAAAATTTGATCCTCACTGAAAATTAAACTCTCTATATATCTTCACATTCACTTCTCACAATTCAGATTCAGTTCTCAAATTCAATTTCAAGTTACTGAGACAGACATCCGGGTAGTTGGAGGATGAAGGAAGAGCAATCGAGCGCAGATCGATAGATAGCGTTCATTGGCGCACAGGACTCCTCTTGGGCCAATCAGCAACAATGTTTTGGAGCACAGTACGTTACCCGCCATGAAACTATGGAATTACGATTGTGTCAATAATAATGAATTTAACTTTATAAAACTGAACGTAACTTTTTCAGAAACTATCAAAAATATTCCATTACAAAAGAAGAAAAACACAATTAAAATGAAACAAATGAACTCAGTCGCACGAATTTAACAGGCTCTTCAAATATGCTTCATTTTTTGTTAATGTTTTTCAAAGATTCGCTTTCGCAAATCGTGGATTCTGAATACATTGCCACAGATTTCGCTTACGCTTCGCAGTTTTTCGTTTGCTGTTTTGAGACAAACCTCTCGTGGGGGTGGGCTTAACAGTGATCTACTCTGATTGGATAGTGAGCTTTTGATGGACAGGCTCTCTGACCCGGATGTACAGACGCCACTCAGTGGCGCGCATATTGGAAAGCTCTCGCGGTGATTTGTAGTTATGCAATACGTCGTGCTTTGTTGTATTACTTACTAACAATATGTAAATAATATTTGACCTATAATTATATAATTTAATATTATATGAGACCTTCGATCGTCTAATAATCGTCTTCGATCAGTCTGTAAAGATGAGCTCTCAGGAGAGACACGGAGCGGCATCATCCTCCTCCTCTTGTCCTTCAAGGCAGCTTGAAGTAAGTTCGTGTTACTGAAGTAACCAATAACATCGATAAAACTTTTATTCATGTAACGTTACAGTGTGCAACAGTTCTGGCTTTATTTTGCAAATTTATTGTTGTATTGTAAATGCATGCTAAATAAAATTTTGCTGTTTTGTCGTTGTCATGACTGCAAAACTGAAACCTGGCCATATCTTGGTCCACTGTTTGACTCTGCCCCGACTGCTGAACGGACTGCTGCTGACCCTGCCTTGTGCTGGTATTCCCGAGCGACTGGTTAAGAATTTCAAGGTTGTTATGTACAGCTGCAGATGCAGCATCTGCACCAAGATTTCTGCCTTGCTGTAGAATAAAGACCAGTTTGATATCTGCACTGTCTACATTGACACGTCCTTGAATATAATAACTGTGCAAAAGAGCAAACAATCAAACTACATAACATCATGACATGACATCAGTGCATTGCAAACTTGTGAATGACAATAAAAAAATTATTAAAAAATATATACAAATATGATATTTTATATGTGTTTATCAAAACATTGTGAATAAATATAATAAAATATATGCAATATTCCACCACTGTGTTGAAATTTAGAGTGTTTTCTGTAAAATTAGAAAATTTTATCGATGTTATTGGTTACTTCAGTAACACGAACTTACTTCAAGCTGCCTTGAAGGACAAGAGGAGGAGGAGTGGAGCATTTGTTTAATAAGCAAGGTCTTTTATTCAGATATTCAGAATTTCTTTCTGAATACCAAATACCAGTAACCCCAAAAGAATTTGCTACAGTAATGGGTGCTATTCCCTCTGGTTTATGTATGCTTTTTAAAACCGTAATTACTTCACCCCAGTATCTACTGCATCCTTTCCTAAACCTTGTGATACTTCTGTTGGTCAAATCTGTTTTTCTGAGTCGAAAGCTAAAAACTATAAGATCTTTATTTCTTAAGGATTTGATTTCTGTTCCACCTGTTATTTCCTTTTGGAATAATTTGTTTGGTAACCTTAATTGGAAAAAATCTGGTCTTTACAGCAGAAATTCATTCTCACAAATAAAGTGAAAGAAATGTCCTTTAAGTTGATACACAGGTTCTATCCTGTTAAGAAATTTATACAAAGATTTAAATCTGACATTGAGCTAACATGCTCTTTTTGTGTGAATTCTGATGAAACAGTGGTTCATTTATTTTGGTCGTGTCATTACACTCAGAAGCTCTGGAATGAAATTGATGTTTTTATCAAGTGTAAGATTTTGCCAGGCTTCTCAATACATATGAGAAACATTATATTTGGGTATTTTGATTCAGACCCCACAAACGAAAATGTCTGTTTTGTTATTAATTTAATTATTTTCTTAAGCAAATTCTATATTCACAAATGCAAATTTTTAAACTGTAAACCTATCTTCTCTGTCTTCTTAAAAGAAATAGAAAATTATCTAAATTTGATTTCAGTATCTACTAATAAGAAAGCCATAAGGACTGTTAGAATCTGCACTGCATTTGATCTCTTCATGTGAACATTTTTGTGTGATGTAATGCCCTACCTCTTCTTTTATTGTTATATACATTATTATTATTATCTTTTTTTTTAATTATTATTATTTTTTCTATTTATTTTTGTCTTCTTTATTGTTTTGGTTGATATTATGTGATGTACGTATGCTTTCTCTTTTGTATGTTCCTGTTCTTTGCATTAAAAAAACATATATATATATATATATATATATATATATATATATATATATATATATATATATATAGTTTTTTTTTTAAATAAATAAGAGGAAGATGATGCCGCTCCATGTCTCTCCTGAAAGCTCATCTTTACAGACTGATCGAAGACGATTATTAGACGATCGAAGGTCTCATATAATATTAAATTATATAATTATAGGTCAAATATTATTTACATATTGTTAGTAAGTAATACAACAAAGCACGACGTATTGCATAACTACAAATCACCGCGAGAGCTTTCCAATATGCGCGCCACTGAGTGACGTCTGTACATCCGGGTCAGAGAGCGCCTGTCCATCAAAAGCTCACTATCCAATCAGAGTAGATCACTGTTAAGCCCACCCCCACGAGAGGTTTGTCTCAAAACAGCAAACGAAAAACTGCGAAGCGTAAGCGAAATCTGTGGCAATGTATTCAGAATCCACGATTTGCGAAAACGAATCTTTGAAAAACATTAACAAAAAATGAAGCATATTTGAAGAGCCTGTTAAATTCGTGCGACTGAGTTCATTTGTTTCATTTTAATTGTGTTTTTCTTCTTTTGTAATGGAATATTTTTGATAGTTTCTGAAAAAGTTACGTTCAGTTTTATAAAGTTAAATTCATTATTATTGACACAATCGTAATTCCATAGTTTCATGGCGGGTAACGTACTGTGCTCCTAAACATTGGTGCTGATTGGCCCAAGAGGAGTCCTGTGCGCCAATGAACGCTATCTATCGATCTGCGCTCGATTGCTCTTCCTTCATCCTCCAACTACCCGGATGTCTGTCTCAGTAACTTGAAATTGAATTTGAGAACTGAATCTGAATTGTGAGAAGTGAATGTGAAGATATATAGAGAGTTTAATTTTCAGTGAGGATCAAATTTTATTGGACTTCAGTTCCAAACGAATAAATTCAATTTCAAATGATACAATTCAGATTCAGTTTTTGAATAAATTCAATTTTAATTAAACAATACAATTTCAAATGATGTGATTCAAATTCAGTTTTTCAATGCAATTATTCAAGTTTAGCCATTCAAATTCAAATATAATGGTTCAAATTCAGTTTCTGGTGGCACATATTTCAGCCCATATGTGAGTGTCAGCTATGCCAAACATGTAGGTTCCTTTTTTAAAAGACACACTGATTTATAGCTACCAAAACCATTTCAAGGTCTGACAATATACAGTATAATGCTCCACAACCTTGAATGTTCCCTCACATGCACAAACACAATATATCATACATGTTACACACGTGTCAGTTCATGTCGGCCATGAAGAATTACAATCTCCAAATGCCGAGGATGAACACGCTTACAACAACACAGACTAAAAAAATGACTACTTCCAGGTGTTATAACTCAGACAAGGTCTTTGTAAGGTATATATGCATTCAGTCACTATCGCAAAATAACCCTGACTGGGTGGTCAGGTGATCTTGTATCACTCTGAATGTATTTTTTGCAATAATGCACTAGCTGTATATTATCCCATTTATTAGACATTGAAAAAATAGAGGAAGAATACAAGATACTTGAAACTAGCACAGTTTAGCAGGAAATCTGCTACCTCAACATAATATTACAGATAAATGACATGTTGCAAAATGATCATTAGTCAATTATACAGTTTAGTGGTCATTGTACACAAACATTGATTGCAGAATGACTTGGTTGACCAATCAGAATTAAGTATTCCAGAGTAATAAATTATCTTAATCCTGTTTCACTTGTTTACCCATTGTATGTTAATTCTGAAATTGCTTCTTGGACCGTTGATGAGGTGATTACTCTAATCATGTTGTACTTTGACCCCTAAAAACTGACAAAACTAGTTATATTTGAAGATAAGGATGCCACCAGTACAGCAAACCCCATTTCTCAGCCACACAACTACAAATAAAAATCAGTATGAATGCAGAGTCTGTCATCTTAAAGAGTTTGTGATCCCTCACGGGAGCCTTTCCTGGACTATAGCAAGCGTCTGCAAGTTTTAATTAAACAAAGACTCAGAACAAACACACAAGCACAAATGAAGGGGCTGGAGGATTAATTGTCTCGACTCTTTATCGATCTAATTAAGGGTCATTTTGCATCATGGCCATATTGTAACCCTAACCCACCCCCTGTGATAGAGGTGCAGTAAAAATATGAGGGAGTTAGCCACTCCATTGATCTTGGGACCTTGCCTTTTGCACAAGCATGTCAAATGAAATCCCTCATAACAGCTTGCTCTTTATGGCATTTTATCGTTGCGGATTAGCATATTTTGTTGACTTTGTACACTCAAAATTTTTTTGAGTACACAGCTTGGCGGTAGGTAGAGGGGGCATCTTAATCTAACCCGGTGTAGTGAGTTAGCCAATCAGTGCTCTACAGAGCCAGTCGTGCAGATGTGCCTATAAAGGTGGCCAAAACGCATTTATTATTTAACGCAATTAGCAACCTGATAAGGCTCTATTTTAAAGTAGGCTAATGCTATTTCAATTGGTGCTGTCTGGTTAATATATTGTAGCACTTCAGCAACCATGTCAGGCCACACTAAAATAATGTTTTCTACCCTGTCTGTGGTTTTAAAGTTCACTCAAGCATTTTAAAGGCTTGGTACTGTCAGTGTTTTATTTGTTTGAACAGACAGGGTATTTTCAATCAATATAAAGGCTCAGGAAGGTATAATTCACATTTACTTTGTTCTGTCATCCATATTTCATTGAAAAGGGATTCTGTTTAATCCTCATAGGATGCAAATACTTATTATTATTATTATTAATCTCAATTCAATTCATTACAGTTTACAGACAATACAAAAATAAATAAATAAGACATACAATACACAGAATAGGTCTCTTTATATCTCAATTGTTTCTTCTGGAAAGCGATGAGTTTAAAGGGTTAGTTCACCCAAAAGTGAAGATTCTCTCATTATTTACTCACCCTCATGCCATCCTAGATGAGCAAGAATTTCTTTCTTCTGCTGAACACCAATTCATATTTTTAAAATAATTAAAAAATTGTTGGTCCATACAATGCAAGTGAATGGTGACCAAAACTTTAAAGCTCCAAAAGCACATAAAGGCAGAATAAACATAATCCATATGGATCCAGTGGTTAAATCCATATCCTCTGGATCGATATGATAGGTGTGGGTGAGAAACAGATCAATATTTAAGTAATTTGTTTGCAATAAATCTCCACTTTTACTTTCACATTAGTAGTTTTTGGCAATACCCTAACATTGTTTCATGCATATCGCCACCTATTGGTCAGGGAGGATAATTTATAGTAAAAAAGGATTTAAATATTGATATGTTTCTGTGGCAGGGCGGACATGTCCGTAAACGATCTCTCTCTCCCGCACGACACCCTGCAGTCGACCTTTATACTCGGAGGCTTGATTAGCCTAATATGGGACTGGGTGCGTAGGATCACAATCCGGCCCCGCCCTCCGCCCTGCCACAGTTTCTCACCCACACCTATCATAACGCTTCTGAAGACATTGATTGAACCACTAGAGTCATATGGATTACTTTTATGCTGCCTTTATGTGCTTTTTGGAGATTTCAAATTGTGATGCCCATTCACTTGCATCATGAAATGATGCAGAGTTGAAATTTTCTTCAAAAAATCTTTGCTTTTGTTCAGCAGAAGAAAGTAAGTCATACACATCTTGGATAGCATTAGGTTGAGTAAATGATGAGAGAAATATATTTTTGGTTGAACTATCCCTATACTTTGAGAACAAATGGAGACTTTTTGAAATGATTAGCTCACCCAAAAATAAATATTCCTTTAACTATCCTACTTTTACTTAAAAAAGACACACATCTCCCAAAAAGTTTTAAATTAGATGTAAAAAACAGTGCTCAGATTTTCCACATTTCAAAAGTCTGAACTCAAAAATCAGTGATCTTAATATTAACTGATAATTTCTCATCAAATTCTTCCAATATCCAAATGATCAGCACTACTGTATATGGTTCATGTTCTTTTTGTACCACTGTACTTCTGCTGTATACAAACAACTGACTCATTTGTGTCTAGTTTTACTTCACATGAGGAATTTTGTGAGAAACATCTGATAAAAAAAATGCTTAAATGAAACAGTCTCTTGACTTCTCTATGAATAAGCAACCTCTGAGCAATAATACTGTATTTTCTTCCTGCAATGTCCTGTCCCTGTCTTTCTTTCCCCTTCTCACTCTGACTGTCTCTGTTTTCATGCATTAGTCTACGCTTGAGTACCCTGAATAATGATCGGCCACCACACATTTCCATACTTCTGTAAATAAGAGAAGAAAGTCTGCACACAGACAACTTAACCAGCTCCCTGTGGTGTCATTGTGTAGCGTTCAGTAAAGAGATGGTAAAGCACGTGGAGATGACCAGCTGAATCGATCTGAGCTTCAGAGAGAGAAAAAAGGATACATAAAGAGAATAAAAGGGTGACACTGGGATAGAGCAGTGCCCCCCGCTAACAGTCTCACAGTAGCTGTTTAAAAACCTTTATTGAATCAATTTATAAAGAGCAAAGCTGCTTTTCAGCCACAGGACATCTCAAGGACAGGTTTTAAAGTGACAGTGTTTCTTATTTCCTACTGAAATGTTGGATCTTGCACAAATACACAAATAGAGTCAGAGTGTTGTATTTTCCATATATTAGATTCTTTTTATTTATTTTTTGATAATATTTTCAAAGTCTGATCATTATAACAGATTTATATGGAGAGAGTTTACTATAACAGTGGAAATGCCAAAGTACACTTCGGTTTTCCGTGTGACACTCTTTTCGTAATTTTTGTCAAATTTAGGCACTTCCACCTCACGTGCGGACTGTCTTTGCCCAGACAGATTTTTCTGGTCCACGTCTGTGCACAATGTCAGCACATGTGCCTGCAGTTGACTACTAAAAGAGTATTAATAAAAGCAGATGTAGTGAGTATGCGTTGAACGCATCTGCATGGGCTAGCGGTCAAAAGAGTATACTTTTGAAAGGCTAAGCACTTTACCGTGCCCGAGATGAAACAGCACGAATTATACACTAGCCTTAGGGGCTGTTCACACAGAATACGTTTTTGCGTATTTAAATATAAATATTTAAATATTTTGCGTAATTATTTAAATATTACTAATAATTTATTAGATATTGAATTATTCTTATTAAAGTGCCTTTCTCATTCAAAATGTATATATGAGATTAATTATGATTAATTCAAATGATTATTTGGCAAAGCATGTTATTAATTTGATTTAAAAAAAAAAGGAACTGATTGACAGCCATATTTAAAAAAATATATATAATAATAATAATAATAATTTAAATAACCTTGTTGTCCTCACTAAAAGGATCTGGGTCAGTCGTCCTGATCCAATCCTCACCAGCATTGCTTTTGAGTTGAGTTGATGTTCTGATTTCTGTAGTAATTCATCAGTATTAAGAAGCAAACATTCATGAAGTTCACCCTGCATGTAAATTATATAATTACAGAAGTTAACCTTTACCATTCACCAAGGAATATATATCCAAAAATGTTCAAGCATTGATTCAGAACATTGCCTCTGGACTGACTTATCAAGATGCTAATAGATTCATTGCTCTATTTACTAGTTGGCATGGAGACAAAATTCATGTTTTACAAGATCGACTAGCCTGTGAGGCAAATACAGTGAACAGTCATGAGTCTTTCCAAAATGACGAAAGCTGTCAAATCTCAGACCTAAACCAATAAGTCAAGCTGCAGTTCTGAGCACAGTTTTGCTGTGCTAAGCTAACTCCATGCAAAGAACTTATCGATCAAGGCCAACGGTTACAGATGAGTGAAGGAATAAGACCAAAGGGTCACTACTTGATTTAGAAATTTATGCTGAACATGAGGTTCTAAAATATGTTAGAATTCCATTAAAGACTTCTGTTAAAATGGTATTTCGAGACACCTTGAAATGGCTTGATGAATGCCGTTTTCCTACCTGTATTATTTTTGTAATTTTTTTTATATTAAAACAGATTTGGTAGGGTTTGGTAGGTCCCAATGGGCTTTAGTTTTTGTCAAATCATTGAACCATGATTTACTGCTTGTTATTGCTAGTCAGAGGAAGAGACATTCTTATTATAGAGAGCATTATTGTTTCAAACTCTACTGAAATCTGATCAAAAGCTTGTAGACCATCTTGGACCAGCAACAAACCAGTTACCAATTAATTAACAGTAGATGTTATGCTGGTTGTTGAAACGTGGTGGCTGGTTGACCAGCGAATGACCATCTAGAAACCAGCTACCGTGTTACAAAACACAGCTACCAGCTTAAATCCACACTATGTGGAATTAATGAAAATGAGGTTGTCACTACCTGAATATTACCTGAGAGTTAATTTGGTTGTAGAATGTGTTAGTCACATACGGTTGTGCTGTTAATTACCGAACTGTGTGTGTAAGGAACAGGATTATGCACTTCAAGGTGAACTGACAACCGTATTTAGCTGCAGTGTGTACGTGGCCTTCAAGTTCTGATTGTCTGCTACGGGAAAACCGAACATTTAGAATAAAAAAAACAAACATATAAATTCTAGTCAGAACATGCTGAAGGACTGTGCAAGTTGGGTGGATATAGCTTGAAAGCTCTAGGATGAGCTACAGTCCAAAATGTTGGTCTTGGTTTAGGGATTTTGAAAAAACCCTAAACCAAGTCTGTAATATAACAGTAAAATCTCACTAGGAAATTTCACGAGCAAATATTCTCATACCTTTCCTACATATTGTGCATCTGGTCCAATGTGCTCTTCTAAGACAAAGAATTGGTTCCATATCCATCCCCGTTTGGGCCGATGGTGGACCTCTGTTTCCCCGTCCTTGGTCTGGTTGTGTGTTGCATTATGGCTCCTGGAGATGACTTTGGCCTGGCTGTGATGCCTCGCCTCATAACCCTTTTCCAGAAAACACAGGCACAAAAGTACAGGACACAAACAAGAGCTCGGGTTCATCTTCATGACTGCGAACAAACGTGAAATTCCCAGTATTCCAAATGATCCCGAAAATCCCCAAAGGTTCTGCAATACTCCATATACACAGTGGTATTCCAGCAATGGTATATTCCAAAGGATGTAGATGGTTTCCAAACCCTTCTCCTCCTCGTCCTCCACCACCACAAAACACCAGCCACCTCTGCTCTTGATTCCCCCTCCTCTGATGGTGTTTTGGAGGGGCTTGATTTAATCAGAAGTTGGACCGGAGGTCCAGAGAGCTTGAATGAGGTTCATATTTCAGAAGTTAATCTTAAAGAGGCTGTAGAAATGCATTTACATCATGCACTCTAAGAGCTCTCGAAGTGGAACGCAGCTGCATTCAAGCCCAGATGCAAAAATGTTGTGAGAAGCCAGCGGCAGCCATCATGAATCTTCTGAAAACAGATAAGAGATGCAAGCAATTTAATGTTTGAAGGGATTTGATTACACATTTGGTACATTATCATATGGAAATTGTGCCTCTTTGTGAAGTAAAATAATTGTTAAAACAAAAATGAATATTTTCTCATTATTTACTCATTGTCATGAGCTTTTGTTTTGCCATTTTGAAAGTGGATGGTGTTTTGTATTGTCAAGCTCCAAAGGACCATACAGACCATACAAATGTGCTATATTCCAAGTCTTCTGAGACCATCCAACAATTTTGTGATGAACAGAATACATTTTCATGATAATCAGTAAACAATTATTTAAAGTTCAGTTTGTTCCTCATTCAAAGTCACCTTAAGGCTTCAACAAAATTGAAATATAGAGCTCAAGTCATATAGACTACTTTTATTGCACTTCAGTGGTACTTTTTTGTAGATTAGCAGCATAAATGACCTTCCATTTTTAGTTGCATAGAAAAGAGCAGCTCATACGTTCTGCCTAAAGTCGCATTTTTCACAAATAAATTGAGTCTGAACAACACAAGTCTCTTAAAGTAAGTGAACTACTCATTTAAATAAGTAATTTATGATATTTGCTTGCAGAGGCACATAAACAAAAGATGCCTGGCACAGTAAGCCTGTAACTAATTAGCACCAAGTTATAATCAATATTTTGCTGTCTAACAAGGCTTGCCAGTATGTAGTACCTTCATTCTCGATCATTTGCAGAGATTGGAGTGAAGACAGAGTGGCTTTTACAGTGCAGTCAATGACAGTTTCTCATATTAAATTAACAGCATGTAGAAGAGATTAATATACAGCTGTAAAAGCATATCTAATATAAAATGATGATCTGTTCTGCTCGAATATAGTACACGGAAGAATGAGTTCTGCTTTTGTAAGCTGAATTACAATTTTTCGACAAGGAAAAAGTGTTTTTGGTGATCTAGGAGGGTGTTAAGCCAGGCAAGCATAAGGTACTTTATTTCTGCTTGGGTAATAAACAGAAGACAAACAGGTTCGACTTGAGGCCTATTTAATCATGAACTGTGAAAGATCATAGAGTCGAGGTGTAAGAGACGTGAGCAGCATGTTTAGTTTAATGAATCCACACATGGAAATGCTAATCCCTTTCTGTGATCTGACAGCTCTCAACGAAGTTTAAAAGGTCAGAAAATGTTATGAAATATCATAAAATGTGAGCATTCTACAGGTATATTATAGGGAAATGTAGTCATATACCACCAATTTCTTTGACACATTCAGTTTGTAAAAAACAAACAGTAAAATGTCTCATGCTAATACAGTACAGTATGTCTGATAAAAAAAAATGGCCATATACAAACATATACTGTATATATACATATATGCAGGGCCGTAACCACAGTATACTTTGAGGAGGACAAGTCCCCCCAAATAATCAGATATGGATTGTCCCCGCCAATAATTGATATCCTTGTTGCTGCATGGCTGCAGTCCATTATGCACAGCTGTCTAAAAAGTAATTAAGTTGTTGCAGGAATAACATAATGCTTTAAAAAAGTACAATTTTTAGCGTGCACAGTAGTCTAACATTGCGTCGATGAAGGTGGGACTCAAGTTTAAGACACTTAACCGGAACCTCGTGAGTATGTCTTGTCAGGTCTGTGTTTTAAAAATGAGCCACCAGTTAAAGGAGTAGTTCACCTAAAAATGGAAAATGTACTTTTACTCACTCATTTTCTCACCCTTATGTTGTTCAAACCCCATATGCTGGGTTTTTTCTTGGAACATAAAAATAGATTTCTTTAGGAGCTCTATTCCATAGAATAACAGTTTTTAGTAAGCAGAAGCTGTCAAGCATCATAAAGGGCAAATCCTATAAAGCACTATTAAAGATTCAGTATAAAGACATAATAACAGTAATCCATATGACAAGTGCAAGCTTTCTGGGCTTTCTGGGCTTTTATGTGTTATATGGACTACTTTTATGGTATTTTTATACCATTTCTCTCTCTCTTTGGACCTTGACAGCAGTGGTCAATATGAAGTGTTTTTGTCTGGTAAAGAGCAATTATAAAATTGGATATAACTTTACACAGAAAAGGTTAGTAAGTGATTTAATCACAATAAAATCATGTTAACAACATGCATATCATTTAATTTGTGTGGCAATAATCAGAGACTATTTAGCAGAGATTAAATTAAAATTGGAGGATTTGGAACCCCCAACGGCAGCCAACAATCAGCATATGTAGAAATAAGTCCCGCCTTAAAGGTAAAAGAGCCAATCACCTTTTAGATACAGACATCACTTGTCAATCAACTTGATAACGTGCATGCGCATTAGCTATACAACCCGGAAACATTTTAAAAAATTCAATCTGAGGTACAATTTACGATACTAGTGTTGTCAGATTTGACTGCTGATTTGAAATTTGTTCTTTGATCATAATCTTGACCAACTGTTTTGGAAATTTCGCCATTCAAGTAGATAGGAGCTGCACGGTCATGACTGGAAATAGCCTCCCAAGAGTATTCCAAACATGGCCGATCAGCTCACGTCACTATATACATTTTTAATCAACTTTAAAGACCAAATAAATTTCAAATAAACACCAGTGTTCGGGAATGCACTTGATCTCAACTAATGCCACAAAAACAGCAGCATGGAAGCTTCCAATTCATAATACTATCAATGGACTGAAATCCCAACAACAGATGAGAACTGTGAATCCAGTTATGTTAGGATTGACTGCTCACAAGAATTCAAGAATTTCAGCAATCTCACCCGAGGAAACAACTAACCCAAACACAACTACACCTTTATCTGAACAGTCATATGCGTTGAACTCAATCAAATGGTTGGATAGAAAATAGTCCACACACATGCATTGCATGTATTTATATTCATGAAATGATTTATTATTTTACTCTGTAAATAAATTGAATAAATTCCGAGTTGCATTTTTGCACCATTGAAGGACACTTTGGGAAGGGGGCTTTATTAGAGGGGCCAATCCAAACAAAAAATAACTAAAGGCAGATATTGAAGGCTGAAGCCGATGGGCACTTCAAGGATGGGATTTTGTCATTTTCAATCACATGATTCTGGTGGCACATCTTAATAATTCATTTTAAAACCTGAGGTAAACCCTTCAATTGTTTTCATGCACCCAAGGACTACACACAAAATATATAAAAAAGGTCCTATACCTATATTTGGACACATTTTTATTAATTAATTAATCTGTTTTTATGTGGCTTGTTGTATGCATCACAGTAGTTTACTGGTGAAATGAAAACTAGAGGCACTACAACAATGCCTTTTATTGCCTTTCACACAAATCACAAAGAAAATGGCAGATAATCAGTTCATCAACAATTGCTTTTTGCCCTGTTCCTCACACAATGCTAATGTGGCAGGGCGGAGGGCGGGGCCGGGTCGTGATCCTACACACCCGGTCCTGTATTAGGCTACTTAAGCCTCCGTGAGGGATAAAGGTCGACTGCAGGGGATTGTGCGGGAGAGAGAGATCGTTTACGGACCGTAAACGATCTCTCTCTCCCCCACGATACTCTGCAGTCGACCTTTATCCCTAATACGGGACCGGGTGTGAAGGATCACGACCCGGCCCCGCCCTCCGCCCTGCCACAGCTATCTTATGACATCTAAACACTTTTACTATAGTGCATGACTTGTAAGGTGAAACACTAAAACATTTGCATACTGTACACAACCAACTACATTTACAAGTTTGTTCAAGCACAATCAAATTTGCCATGCAACGAATCCTAAAAACACGAGAGTAGGCAAATGAGTCAAAAGTGTCAGAGAGGCACCATACAATTACGCAATTGTGTTTTTTTTCTCTCACATTTGCTTTTTACGACACTGTTGGATAGGTTCAGGTTTAACATTTAGGGTAACACTTAGTTGGGGAGAACTGCTGTTTTACAATGCTATAAGGACATTATTGAAATTCATATTTAATTTGTAAGGTATTGTTGCCTTTATTCTATAGCTTGATTGCATTTTAGTAAATATAATTCCCATTTATGGATTTTTAAACATGCAAATAAAAATATATATATATATAAAAAGATGGTTATGGTCGTCAATGACTCTGAATGAATCTGTTGAGGCGGTGCAGAGGGATATTAGGCTTTACACTGGATTTGAGAGAGAGAGTTGCTCTTCAATCAGAGTGTTGATGTTATGATTGTGTTCCTGATTATAATTAAAACACCCCTTCCATTTACCCCCCACCCCCTCTCTGTCCATAGCTTCTGGCTCACAGCTGTGTTCAATCAATGGCAGCTGGTCTCCAATAGCGATATATTCACACACCGTTGTGAGTTTCTTTATTGTATGATCGAAGAACAGCAGGCTACAGATTTCACATCATAATGGTTTAGGTTTAAAATATCAGCATTGACTTCTGCTCCTAAATCTGTATTATTTACAGCACAGCAGCAATGTTAAATATAATTATTAGAACATTATATTTACATTAGAAAAACTAATAATAATGGGATGTTTCTTTAACTATGGGCATTTTTGGCAGTGTGAACTCAAGACGAATCTCCCTTAAAACATAATCTGATTTTCCACTATAATTGGGCTGAATGGGAGCCATTCGGTGCCAATCCGGGCCAGTTGGCACAATTCCGTTTTTTTTTTCACTGTGACCCTATAATATACGTAGTGTAACAAATAAGTCAGTTGGCGACAGCGTGAGAAGCAAACATTTGAGTGAATACATTATGGTGGATGATTTTTTGTTTTCACTGGTTTTTACTCTGCTAAAGCACATGGAAGTCATGTCCTCTGTCGCAAAAGGGAAAGCAACAAGAAAAAGGCGAGAGATTTACCATCATTTGCTGAGGGGTTGTGTATGCCAAAGGACTCAAATGCACAGAAATGTCAAAGTTCCTAACCTAGCTAAGAAGGACTGTGATGAGGAGGAGGGCGTGGCCGGGCCATGAGGGTGCACAGCCGGCGCTTAATCAGATGATCAGCGGGAGTGCGAGATAAGGGGGGGCTCGGAGATGCCAGTTCGAGAGAGAGATGCATATGTGTGTTTATGTTGGTTGAGTTTGATTTTAAAATGTACATTGACTGTTCAGCCTTTAACTGTTACAAGGACATTTATTGACAAAATATTATCATTGAATAATATTATGGTATATTATTTGAGATTTAATGAGCTATCTAGTGTAATCTACCTTCCTGATGAAAAATGTGTGTAGAAATAATATACTACTATGCTAGTTAAAATCATGAAGATCCACCAAACATACTCTATTTTTATTAATTGTTTTACCTCACCATAGGGAACTTTGCCAGCTACCTAGAAACAAAAAAATTACCTTGGCGTTGACACATGCTAAAGCCATTTCACCAACATGGTTGAGCAAAGTTAAAGAAATGTTCTGGGTTCAATACAAGTTAAGCTCTATCGAAAGCATTTGTGGCATAATGATAATTACCACAAAATTTCAACTCCTTCCTCCTTTTCTTTGAAAAAAGCAAACATTGAGGTTCCAGTGAAGCACTTACAATGGAAGTGAATGGGGGCCAATTTTTTCACATTAAAATACTCACTTTTTCAAAAGTATAACCACAAAACGTGGTTAAAATGATTTTAGTGTGATAAAATCAGTTACTAACCTTTTCTGTGTAAAGTTATAGCCAGTTTTACAACTTCGCTACCATGACGATGTAATGTCAATAAAGCCTAAAACCCTTTAACGGCTGTAAAAAGTGACAATTTAAGCAACTTTACAGCTCAAACAACTTTTAACAGAAGAATTAGTGTAAGTGTTTTCATAAAATTATAATCTTTACATTTCTGCCATTAAACCCTCCAAAAATTGGCCCCCAGTAACCTCGATTTTTTAAATAATTTTCAATGGTAATTAACATTATGCAAGAAATGCTGTTGATTGAGCTTAACTTGTATTGAACCTGGAACATTCCTTTAAGCAATATTAGCTAACCATGCCAAACCATGCTCAAGTGGAAATGCTACTCATGGTGGCCAAACAATGTCATTTCCAACTAATTTCAATTTATGCATTGTGTTTAATAACATTCTGTGGTGGGGGGCCTGGGTAGCTCAGCGAGTAAAGATGCTGATTACCACCCCTGGAAATCGAATCCCAGGGCATGCTGAGTGACTCCAGCCAGGTCTCCTAAGCAACCAAATTGGCCGGGTTGCTAGGGAGGGTAGAGTCACATGGGGTTACCTCCTCGTGGTCGCTATTATGTGGTTCGCTCTCGGTGGGGTGCATGGTGAGTTGGGCGTGGATGCCGCAGAGAATAATGTGAAGCCTCCACACTCACTATGTCTCCGCGGTAACAAGCTCAACAAGCCACGTGATAAGATGCACGGATTGACGGTCTCAGACGTGGGGGAAACTGAGATTCGTCCTCCACACCACCATGAGGACTCAGAGCACACTGGGAATTGGGCATTCCAAATTGGGGAGAAAAAAGGGAGAAAAAAATGCATAAATCAATAAATAACATTATGTGGTGGAAATAACTATTTAAACATGATTGGACTATTAGTAGAAAAATAATTTGTGTGGTGGAAATTACACACCACAATTGTCGTAGTTTCTGTAAAAACTAATATAAATAATTTTAGACAACACTCTCCTAAAAATAAGGGTACTGTTCAAGGCCGTCACTGGGGTAGTTTTGGATTCACTCTTGGTTTGGATTGACATTTGTACCCATTAGGAGACAAAATTTAATTTAATTTGTATTTAATGTTTTTCCCAGAGGAATAAAACAGACTTTATAAATGTAACTTTAAAAGTATGTAGTAGGCCATTTGGGAACACCGGGAGTGGTGGTGGTGTAGTGGGCTAAAGCACATAACTGTTATTCAGAAGGTCACTAGTTCGATCCCCCACTGCCACCACCATTGTGTCCTTGAGTAAGGCACTTAACTCCAGGTTGCTCCGGGGGATTATCCCTGTAATAAGTCGCTTTGGATAAAAGTGTCTGCCAAATGCATAAATGTAAATTAAATGGAACAATAATGTTCCCAAAACAAAATTCATCTTGAGGTAGTTTTAAAAATGTAATATTTTATAATTAAGTTTCATATTTTAAGATGAAGTGTATGGATCTAGGACAAGGGTAAAAAAATCTAATTTATGTATAATAGTGGTAAATATATATATATAAATTATAAAAAAAACACGATGAAAGCATGGTAAAAAGTTGTCATCACAGTTTTAATGTGACCTTAACAACAAAAATGAGGAAAAAATGATGCTTCATTTTAAAATATTTTATCAAAACCAACCTCTGGGAGATAAAAGTGCTCATAATTGAAGATACACACAATGGAGCATTGTTGGGAATCACAGACAAAGACAATAAAACCTATCCGAGACAACTGACATACCACAGAAAAAGATAAAGTAAGACAAAGTACAGGGGGATGATAACATTAGAGCATAGAAATGATATAGCAAAAAGAGAATGAGGTCTTGTGTTGCCTGAAGCGAGTATTTTCATGGCCTGCTGTGATTTCTCGTGTGGACCCTCTGCTGATATCAAACTACCGAAGGAGAGATGGGGAAACAGTGGGTCAAACAACCCAGGGCAAAAGAGAGACAAAAAAGATAGAAAGAGGACACTAATAATAGCAACTAAGTAGAACACATTGCGGTATGGAATGATAATCGGTCTATATTGTTATAGACAAAGATACTGTATAATAGATATAATGGTGAAAAAATTGCTACCCTGATAAAACTTGTACATTGTCTATAATTTCTATTCGGCATGTGCGTTTTAATATGTTCACATCATTTTTAGAGTGTTATCTTATCTGCAATATGTTGCAATTCAATACAATATATTCCTGTCTAATGACAGAACTACATATTGTTGACTAGTCTGTGGATTGCCTGAATATAGCCTTGTTTATACTTTAACCTGGCACCGCAACGTGTCTTGTGTGCGCTGATCTCAGCATTTCGAGACATTTATCCTTGACGTACATCGCAGTTGCGCTCTTCTCCAAATGACAGGTGGCAGTGCAGAGAAAATATCAGCTAATCCAGCAAGAAACAATAGTGAAGAAGTGCTTTGCTGAACTTTACATATACCAAGGGTGCTTCTCATTTCTTAAATTGTGCATCTTCCTTTCCTTATTTCCTTTCCTCGCTTCCTAGCTGATTCATTAATATTTTCATAATAAAACCTAATAATTCAAGATGCACTGTTAAAGTATTTGACAACTGTGGTTGATTTAAACCACAAAGGTGAAATATGAATTAAAACTGTTGTGTCAGATATGAAGGGGGAGGAGAATTTGTGCGTGTGTCAGGTGCTTCAGCCAAAAAGTGCTTCCTCGCTCAAGCATCCTTGGGAAGCTTCATCCATCCTCGGTCCTCACCTTCTCATAGTGCATTTAGAGAATTGATTCGTCCAGTGTCTGGGTCATAGGCTCTAGGACGTAGGAGTGAGGAAACGAGGATGCACACACCAAGGCAGGTATGATAATAAATGTCGCTGGTCATATGAAAGAGGCAAACAAAACGCAAACTTTCATAAAGAACTATTTATAGGCTTTTTACACTGTCTGTGGCTAAACTCAAACACTAAGTTTACTGTTAAGATATTAGTTTTATATTTTAGAGCCTGTTCAGTATTAAAACTTTGACATCTAAAATATTTGAACTTTATGAACTTTACATTTAAACACACATACATGACTTCTCGAGGGCTAATTAGCCTGATTAGGGGGCGGGTGCGCGGAATCACAACCCGGCCCCACCCACCACTTAATGTATTGTTTAGACCTTTTTATTCAGTGAACAAAAGGTAGTGGATTAATAGGCTTGATTGTCTTTCAACACAAGAACAACTAAGGAGCTGCAACAAGTAATTTCACTATGAAAACGTTGTCCTTTTATTTGAAGTAGTTTAACTCTTCACACATCTGCCCTGCACCTTTCCTCGTATTCATCCAGTGGGATTGAAGAATTGCACACTAGGGCTGGAGGATAGGATGATATCGACGAGGTCTTACAAAGATCCCAATGCCGATTCTGAACAGACATGTTCGACAATATCAGGAAATGCAAAACCATGGATCTGGGAAGTCGGTAAATATATTAAGCAGTGACCAGGGTGCGAAACTAGCACCCGCCACCCGCCAAATGCAAGGAGGCTGAATCCAGTTTGCGAGCTCCTCATCCCAATGTATCTCATGCATGGGATATTTTGCTCATCTACCCGCCAGTGTTGGGTGTAATGCATTACTAAGTAATTAATTACTGTAAATTACTTTTTCATTGAAAAAAGTAAAGGAACTACTCTTAATTTTTCAGTAATTTAATTACAGTTACTTCTGATGTAATTATGTTAAATACTTTATAGACTACAATTCTGGGTTACTGACCAGAAGATCGTGGGTTCAAGCCCCAGCACCGCCAAGATGCCACTGTTGGGCCCTTCCTTGAGCAAGGCCCTTGACCCCATCTGCTCCAGGGGTGCCGTATCATGGCTGACCCTGCACTCTGACCCCAGCTTAGCTGGGATATGTGGAAAACAAATACATTTCACTGTATATATGCAAAAATGTATGTATAATGTGTGATCAAAATAAAGGCTTCCATAAATAAAGGCTTCTATTTACAATTGAAATGTAACATCTAAAGTTCAAATATATGTTTTCTAATTTAACACTACCCCTTTAAATTCTTTGGCCAGTTCATGAACAATTTATTTGAATTTATATGATTTATTTGAAAGAATTAAAAGAACAATTTCATGTCTATCCTTGATAAGAGTTTTAGAAAGTAATTAGTAATAAGTAATGCAATTACTTTTCAGACATTAAGTCATTAGTACAGGAATATAATTACACTGTAGAAGATGTAATTAGTAGTTAGTAATTCATTACTTTTTTAGAGTAACCCAACACTGTTACCCGCAACATGCGGGCGACCTGCTACAAGACGTCTCAGAGAGACACATGACAAGAAATGGTGTTAGTCACAAAGACATGCACTTGAAGAAACACACTTTATTATATTTTTAAAAACGGATAAAAGAAAAGCCGTCAATAGCTGTGTTTCCATCAACGCTTTTTTAAACGTGTGGCAGGGCGGAGGGCGGGGCCGGGTCTTTTGTTTCAGTTTACGATACAAATAATAGTTTAATTTTAAACTCAAACAAAAGACAAACACACACATGACGGACATGTCCGTAAACTATCTCCCTCTCCCGCACGATCCTCTGCAGTCGACCTTTATCCCTCTCGGGAGGCTTGATTAGCCTAATACGGGACCGGGTGTGTAGGATCACGACCCGGCCCCGCCCTCCGCACTGCCACAACGTGTTTTAGGATACTGCATAAAATCTGCTGGATGGAAACACCAAGATGTGAATAAAATCTGCAAAATGCACATGGAAAACATATACTCTCGCTTGCAGTGGATACATTTTTTATTTTATAAGAATAAATGCACATAAACTATGATGGAAACACATTTACAGAATACACTCCTATTGAATTGAACAGGAATATAAGATGCACATTAAACAAACAGGTGACTGAATAATTCAATAACTGGATGAATCATCGCATCTGAATTGTTGCCTTAAAAATCCAAAGCCTGCATAGAGTTTGAAGAGCAAATAAGTTAAATACAAACTTGCACTTTTCCCGAAGGTCTATTGATACTTTTAAAGAATATCTTATAGATCCACATCGCAAAGTCATGATGGTGGAACACACTCCCAGAACTGTATGACGTGCAGTCCAGTCATGAAATGAGTTATTAAATTGTTTTGTCTGTTTTATTAAAAAGAGACACACACAGTCACTACAATTTCCCCAGAAGTGACAATTTTGTTCTTTTGAATGCAAGGGATGGAAACGTGGCTTTACCTGCACAATGTTTTTTGCGATATTCTGATTTTTTAAATAAATTAAATCCACAATTTGGATGGAAACATACTACTGCTTGTGTCTGATTCGCTGTTTGTTCAGAGGCGTGCAGCGCGAGCTGGAACAGTTCTCGTGTAGCAGGCGCATGCAAAGAGTTTTCACTCATTTTTCTCTATTTCTTTCATCTGAACTGTTCATATAATCGGATATCTCAATATTTTTTAAGGCAATTATTATATATTTTTTACATATTGCTCAGCCCTAGTGCACACTACATGAAAAGTAAAAAAAAAAAAATGCCATGTGCATGGCCGTGTGAAACAGGAGCTTTGCAGAAGCCAGGCGAATGCAGTGATGACATCACATTGTGCATGAAAACCCTCATGAACAGTTGCTGTGTCGAGTATAAACCAGGCTTAACTAGTCACAGATAAATGAAAATTCTGTTATTATGTACTCACCCTAATGACTATGGCACAGGTTAGACATCAGTAACATCAAACATCATTGGTTCTTGCTTGTCTAACGTCCAACCAGCGCCATAGTGTTTACATATCCGCCACATACTCAGCTCATCTATGATTTGATTTGAGAGTGAATAATGACTTAAATTTCATTCACATAAAATGTGGTTTATATAAAATGAATTCATACATTCAGGCCACGTTCACAATAGTCTACTTTTGTTTGAAAACTCGTTTTCAGTTTCCGAACTTTTTCGATGTGACAATGGAGAGAATTTTCAAGTTTCTTGGAATGAAAAAGAACATAGTACAAGTCCTGAAGAGTCGGCATGTGAACCAAAAGTGTCATAGAATCACAACAAAATGACGTAGTTGCTGCAGCAATTGAGTTTTTCCATGTCACATTTGATTTTTATGACACTATCGGTTAGGTTTAAGTCTAAGGTTTAGGGTAGGAAGGTAGGTTTTGTTGAATTAAAACTCTATAGAGCATTTAACTTAAAAACCTCATCTGTTTGGGGGAACATTTAACTTGATTTTAGCACCACAAAGTGGATATTTCATCTCTTACTTTGTCTAATTGAGTGTGTGTGACCAGCTTAAACCCAAAGCAGTGTACTGTCATTACACGACACTAAATAAAGAGGCGAGAAAGGTGTCATACATGTTTGCTTTCTGTGTTCCCTGAATGTTTTTTCTGAATGCTCAACTAATGCGTGTACATGACTGCCAAAATTCTGCCAGCCTCTCTTATGTTTTCATGAAATATAAATAAAAGTTTGGAAAGATCAGACACTCACCCATGAAAGTGCTCGCACACAGTCACAGACAGGCTAAAATTACACTCATACCGCCGCAATTACAATGCAAACAAGTCCCTCTAAACTCTCATGCATATTCATTCAGTGTTGCGAGCCAATTTTCACTATTCTTTAGCAGCTGAAGGTGCGAGGGCGACTCAGAGATGATGTTTTCTGGTTGCCTGCTTGTTGTGTCAGGAACGATCGCACAGCACCTGCGGAAAATTACAGTTTTGATATCGGAATGCGGTTAAAAGTGAGAAGATCCTACTTTATTGTTTTGCTTAAGTCTCCAGCTTCAGATTTTTATCCAGAGAAACAGATGCTAGCAATCTCACATGTGTCTCCTCTAGAGTTTCAGAAGAGAACTTAAAGGGGTAGTTCACTCACTTGACTCTCTTTTATCCATCTTTTCTCTCTTCTGGTATGTCTATAGCCATTTTGGAGGTCAACATGAATCTCTGAACACGAGTATAGATGAACTTCTCTACACAAGTTTAGTGGTCTAAATCACTGCTGCCTTCCATCTGGTACACATTTGATGAAGAGATGGTGATGGAAGGGAACAAGCGAGAGAGAGAGGGAGAGATGGAGGGAGGAAGGAGGAAGGAAGGAGGGAGGAAAAGAGAGAAGGGAATCTCCTGTCTTTCTCATTACAGAAGGAGGACACTGCCTCTGAGACAAAATCCATCTGTTACTCTCTGCAGAGAGCCATTTTCACTCTGACAGTCTATTTACCTTTAAAACTCTCTTCATCTCTCTTTTTCTCTCCCACTCTCTCTCTCTCTCTCATTCCCTTGCTGCATTGCAGCACACGTTGAGTTATGGTTTCACTTATATCCTGTAGCAACAAAAAAAGCTCTTTATTGGGTAATGCTGGCCCAGCCAAGAGTTCTTAGGAGTAAAACTCCACTTATGTGGCTTGCATGATACAGGAACAACATTCTGTGTACAAAGCACAGTAATGTTGAATTTATTTTTGCAAATGTAATAGGGTGATTCTCTCAAAACCTGAATTAAAAATTAAAAGTGTCCTTTTTTTGTTTTATACTCAGTATACTGAATATTTTAACTTTTTTATTTAATTATTTGGGGTTAAATGAGAATCATCCATTATTTGGATTTACAAATATGTATTTAGATTTTCAACTATATATTCCAATATATATATATTCCAAATGTTCCTGTTTGTCCCCCATAGTGTGATATTGCTTTTATGTTAAAGTTAACGATAACTAACTTCTTAGTATTTTAGACACCATATCATCAGGTTAGTCTATTTTTCCTTCATTAATGAAAATACACTCACTGACCACTTTATTAGGAACACCTGTACATCTACTTATTCCTGCATTTATCCAATCAGCCAACTGTGTGGCAGCAGTGTAATGTATACAATCATGCAGGTACATGTCAGGAGCTTCAGTTAATATTCACATCAACAATCAGATTGGGGTAAAAATGTGATCTAAGTGATTTTGACCATGGCATGATAGTTGGAGCCAGACTGTCTGGTTTGAGTATTTCTGTAACTGCTGATCCTCTGGAAATTTCACACACAGCAGTCTCTAGAATTCACTCCGAATGGTGCCAAAAACAAAAAAACATCCAGTGAGACGAAAATGCCTTGTTGATGAGACAGGTCAATGGAGAATGGCCAGACTTGTTTGTACTGACAAAAGCTACAGAAACTCAGATAACCGCTCTGTACAATTGTAGTGAGCAGAATAGCATCTCAGAATGTACAACACGTCGAACCTTGAGGCGAATGGGCTTTCAACAGCAGAAGACCACGTCGGGCACTTTATTAGGACCATAGTGTTCCTAATGAAGTGTTCAGTGAGTGTTGTTCCAAACAAACCCAAAGCAGGATCAATCACTGTATTGCTGAGCAACACAGACTGACAGCCTGTATGGAACGCCACAAACCCTGACAAGCGGACTGATATAAACAGTAAAGCGTCCCAATACTGTTGTATCAACACTTTTGGAACAATGTTCAACCTTTGTCCAATTAGATTAGAGAACTGGAACTAACTGTTATATAAGGTGCATTATAAAGCATTATGAATGCATTAGATTAAATTAAGAATACCTACAGTCAGGGGTGAAAATTTCATCAAAATGTTGGGGGGGACAATAAACATAACAATTCTCAAGAGCAATTTTTGAAGGGGACACCAAGGGTTTTTTTGTTGTTGCCCCGTTTGCATTTGTATTATTTTATTTCTTAAACAATTATTTTAAGAATATATCATTATATTATTTACAATACACATATTTTAATGATATTTTAGGGGGGGACAACCCTCAGATGGGGGGGGGGGGGGGTCAGACCCACCTATGCCTACAGTACATGTTCAGGCGTCCAGTAAGGTGGTACTGTAGTTTCTGATGTTCAGATTAAATTTGTGCAGAAAGTAGGAATTGCCCCATGTGAATGCTACAAATTCACTATAGATTGCGCTTAGAACTCTGCCCAGGATCTCCCAAAAGCACAAGTGCTGTATGTGTGTGGTTGTATGTATGTGTATGAGTGCAAAGGAGAGAGAGGAATATAAGGATTACATATTCTATGAAAAAATATTATCTATGCTGTTTCATATTTTGTTTTGATATACGAGTCTCGGTTGGTCTGACAGTTGAGTCCATTAGAAATACAAATTCTGGCCAAATACAGAATCAGTGAATGCAGTTTTGAAAAGGACAGACACAAAGTGTCATTGATAGTAAAGAAGAAAGAATCAGTGGGTGACAAATTACATCAAAACCTTTTTCCCTGTCTTTTGTCACTATACTCCGTTTCCATTGCGGTGGTTTGTACACTTTTATAGTCTGTACTCAGTCACATTCATTGTATCTTTTGTTTATACATTCAAAGTCAATTTTGTCTTAGCCAAACATTCTATATATCATCTCCTTTTATGTTCCACAGTGGAAATAAAGCTATACAAGAAGGTGGTATGTTGCTAATGATCGTCAATGACACCTTTCTCTCTCTCTCTCTCAATGAAATCTCCCTCTTTCCTTCACATTACCTCACTCATCCATTTAACTTCCTGTTCTCCTGTCTGTGGGCTGAATTAGCACCTCTCTCTCTTCTCTGCTTTACTACATACATTGAGCTGCCTGCTGTGTTGTATGGTCTTTCACACTGTATTCAGGTTGCTAGGAAACAGAATAGCATTCTCAGCTATGCTCATTCAAGCAAAATACAATTTGATGTATAATATGACAATATGTTTGATGTATAATATGACAATATAGATAAGATAGATATAGATACTGTCTAGACTTATAGACCAACACACTCTCATGGCAAAATCCTCAGGATTCGTACAACTTTTCTAAATTTGGCTAATTTGTATGATATCGTGCGACTGCACTGAATTCCTACGACTTTTGCTGGACATCGTTTCCAACTAATACGTGACAATAACTTTAACACGACACACAACAGCTTCCCATCATGTTTACACACTCTACTGATTGGTTAAGTTTAGATAAGGGGTTTGGGTGAGGGCATAATATTAATAAGTATGTCCTTAACTCCTCATGTGCAGAACTCGCACTTACCTCCGCATTAGACATGCGAGAATTTGCATTTGATGAAGTCGTATGAGTTTATGCGAATAATATTGTGCGAGACCATACGAAATAGCCAACTCTAAAATTATGTACGACTTCTCATGAGAACGGATTGGATAGACAGACACAGAACGACATATAAAATGACAGAACGAACAACAGAACAGCAGATAGACAGACAGACAGACAGACAGACAGATAGATAGATAGATTAACTGCTCTTTAAAACACGCTCCTGATTTAGTTGTCAAATAAACATTGTCTGTATAGTTTTTCCTTTAAATTAAACATACACTGAGGCATTTTTCATCCTCAGATCTTTGAAACACTGCAAGTTGTGTCTTTCTATATATCAGTGTAAGTTAAAATAGGTTATTACTACACACAGTGATGTGTCCTGGGGTGGCGAACTTTCCCAGGCCTAAAGAATATTTGATTTCAGGTTTGTTTTCTCTCAGCTACTCAGAGTTCAGCTTGGGCCACAGGGAAACTCCAAGAGGCATCCGATCTGTGCCTGTGGAAATAGAAACAGTGTGGCTGGTTTTTAAGTAAAGAGAACACACATATCGCCTCAGGTCAGTGCTACCCAACATGTGCCCTACAGGTTGCATGGCAATATATTTTGGATATACCACATACCACACATAGTCTACTTATTATTATGAAAAATACTGTTAAATTATTTTTTTATTTTTTTACTTTAATAAGTATGAGTTGTGTGACTGAAGGGATCCTGGTTTGGGGCACTTGAGCATACCTAAGTTGGGTAGCCCAGCCTTAGGTGGTGGCTTTCTGTAAAGACCTCTCCCCGATGTCCTGCTTAGTATCAAACATAACATAGAAATAGCCCGTGAACTGTTAGATTCGCCATGCTTGTGCCCTTTGGAATCCTAATGATTCATAGAGGTCCATATATAAACTGTGAAGTCGCATCGTGAAGTCAAATGAAAACAATCAGGAACGATACTATTGATTAGGGATGGCACGATCCAATACCTGGATTGGTACCGGCTCCGATACTAGGGTTCTCCATAGTCAGATTGGCCTATCGTCAGCCTGTGAGATTGCAATACCTGATATGATCATGGGGGGTTTACGTTCAAACCGACGAACACAGGTATGCCGGTTAAAAACCGGTATGCCGATCCCCGAGATATCGTCTATTGGCACAACCCCATTCGATACTGATGTTTTTAGACGGATCAGGTATCGGTCCGACGAGCCCGATCCAAATCCGATACTGTGTGTTAGACATGTTCGTCACTGTCAAGCTCCAACAATGACATAAAAGAACCATAAAAACACCATTAAAGTAGTTAATATGACTCGTGCATTTTATTCAAAGCCACTTGAAGACATGTGATAACTCTGTGAATCACAAAAGGCTGCATTTAATTAAATATTAATGTATTATTTAAATACATTTTAAAAAAAGTAAATATTTTAAATTCACGCATTGTGCCAGTGCACAGTAAATGGCGCTGCTCTGTTGACACACAAACACTTGCGGCTATTTTTAGCATGCACAATATTTGAGAGCTACTTACGAACTAATTCTCAGGTGTAGATGCAATTGTTCGGTTCACTTATATTATGCATTTACAACAGCACTGGATGTGCATTTAACCAGAATTTGAATAAGAAGCGAATTAAACAACTGTGAACTTGCCTACAAACAGACACATGCAGGAATTTCTGGAGAGTTCAGAATGTCAAAATAAAAGCCAGAGGGTTTTAAAGTTAAAGGGGCACGATTGAGAAATAAAAGTCAATAATAATAATACTAATCATTTAGTATTCATTTATTATTATTATTATTGCTTAAAACCTCTAACAATATTTATGTTGAATGGGTTCCAAAACTGTGAATGAAAAGTGAACTGATGTCTTACAACTAAACTGAACATAAAATATATCTGCATCCTTTAAAATCCAGATAAAACATTTAAGAAATAAAAAATGATCTTTGCACACAGCCACTGTCTGTAGAAAAGATGTGTCATAGACTGTGTCAGTACATTCTTACAGGAATAATTCACCCCAAAATGATTTCAAATGTCATATTTTACTCACCCTCAGAATAGGCAGAGTGCTTTTATCTTAAATGGAGACTGGGGCCATCAATCTCCAAGATGATATATGTATATATATATATATATATATATATATATATATATATATATATATATATATATATATATATATATATATATATATATCCCTTCTTCTTTGAGTTCCATGGAAGAAAGAAAATCATATGGTTTGCAAATAATGATTAAAATAAAAAAAATGGGTGAATTATTCCTTTATAAACAAAGATTTCAAAAAGATTTCTGGTGGAACTCTTTCCCTGTTAATGGATGAAAACGCCAATAACTATTGAATCACCAAAGAAACTGTATAGTGCTATATAGAAAGCTCAAGAACCCTATATTTGCAATTATACATTCGGCAGATGCTTTCATCCAAAGTGAAAATCCGTGCATTTAAGGAATACATTTTATAGTACAAAATATAGCAAAAATGATGCACTGCTAAGGCAAAATGCAGTATCAACACATTTTCTCAAAATTTTGTTATGACTGAAATCAGGTCTCTTAGACTATGATATCTCCTGTGACAGATAGGTTTTGCTCAATTATGCTAAGATCAGGTAAAAAAAAAAAAAAAAAAAGGGAGACTATTATATAATTCTAAATATTATTTTATTTGTTTTGCATTTGCATTTGGCTTTGTAGGGCAGAATCCTTTAAAATGAGAAGAGAGAACCAAAGGCCCTTCAAAGAACCATTGAAAAACCTTTATTTTGAAGAGTGTACAGTTGTAAAATGTAAATATGAATAAATAATTTCCTAAAATAATTACCAAAAGGCCAAGTGGCATGGCAGACTGTGTGTTTAGTGTCTCAAGGTTCACAGTAGCAGAAAATAACTACCTCTCCCTTTGTCACTTTAGCACTCTCAAAACTGCCTTTATGTATCACTGTTGCTTTATCTATCTGTTTCTGATCTTCCACAGTTTGTAGTCATGGTGTGTATGTGTTTTGGCTGTGTGCATGGATGAGTGTTATTACAAAGTAATTAGTGTGAATGCACGTTTCGCCTGCAGTGTAATTTACTGTGTGATGTGTGAAGTGGCTTTTCCATCCCATGAGTGTATGGGGAGAGTATTTGGTGTGTGTGTGTGTACAGATGATCTTATTTAGCTTTAGTAATGAAATGTTTATCATGGCCGCCTTTTTCCTCTGTACCCTCAATCAGAAGGTCACACCACTCTGACAAGACTCTGAAATAATGAGGGAAAAAACATCATCAGACTATTTGACACCTCTGTGTTTGAGAGAAAGAGTACAGACTTGTATAAAAGGAAAGTTAGAGAAAGGTTAAAGGAAAGGAAGAAAAGAGAAAGGAAAGAAAAGGAAAGGAAGAAAACAGAAAGGAAAGGAAAATAAAGTGAAGGAAAGGAAATAAAGTAAAGTAGAATAAATTAAAGGAAAGGATTTGTATGGGTCTATGAGAGTGTAACATGTTGTGACTTCACACTGGAAAAGAAAAAGGGAAGTGAAGGGAAGGGAAGCAAAGGAAAATGAAATAGTATGACAGTGGAACATGTGACTTCACATTGTAAAAGGAAAAAGAAAATAAGAGGAAAAAATAAGAGAGAGGAACACGCTGTAACATCACATTGGAAACTGGAAGAGAAGGACAATGAGCCGAAAGGGAAAACAGAAAGGAAAGCATATGGGACAGCATGGAACATAAATCTAAAGGGATCTAAATTCCCCAGCAGTGCCCCCTGGAGTACGTTATTTGTGCATATGACACTGCACAACCTGGGGGCAGAGTGTGAGTATTTAAAAAATATATATATTTTTATTTTATTTAAAATACTGTATATAATATAGTAAATGTGATCAAATGAGTTATGTCTGCTGTACTTTTTTGTTATATTTATTTAATTTTTATAGCTATAAAATAAGAAGTAAACAAATCATAAAAGCAGTCTGGTTTGCCAATGCACTGTTTGACATCTCAGACAGTGTGTGTGTGTGTGTGTGTGTGTGTGTGTGTGTGTGTGTGTGTGTGTGTGTGTGTGTGTGTGTGTGTGACAAGCGCAAATGAAAACAGAATTTCTTTGTGCGTTGGATAATCATGATCGATCAGCTTGTTTTCACTGTGAGTATACAAGTTTTAAACTGTTATTGTGGTGCTTTTGTGATAGTTTGGCTGTCAGTTTCAGAAAACAAACTTATTATATGCCTCAAAAGACTGTTTGAGTTGCTGTTTGTGTGAATGAAAACCGCATCTGCACCTAATAAGTAGACGTGGCTGAGTGCATGGGAAGATCGCATTTACATTTATTCATTTGGCAGATGCTTTTATCCAAAGCGAACATGAGCGAATCTTCTTAAGGAGACAGTGGTACGAAAAGTGCCATACTGCAAAGTTTCACTATCATCAGAACAGTATACAAAACAGATTTAAGTGCAACAAGAATTGCAATAAGAATGTTTTTTTGTTTTTTTTTGTGACCGGTTAAGTGCTCATGGAAAATATGTGTTTTAAGTAGTTTTTTGAAGATAGAGAGTGAGTCAGCTTCATGGATTCAGTTGGGAAGGTCATTCCTCCAACTTGGTATGATGAAACTGAAAGTCCGGGAAAGTGTTTTGGTGCCTCTTTGTTCTGGTACGACAAGGCAACGTTCCTTAGCCGACCGCAGGCTTCTGGTTTAGATATGATGGCTGTGCATATACAAGCTGCAAACTGTTATCGTGGTACTTTGGTGACAATTTGACTGTTTGATACATAAAATAAACATATTATGTACTTGAAAAGACTCTTTGAGTAGCTGTCTGTTTGACGAATGACAACCGCTACTAATATTAACAAATGGCAGCACGCATCGGAGGAAGATCACATTTTTTTGTACTGACTGTGCATATAAGAGCTGTAAACTTTTTATCATGATACTTTTTTGAGGAGTTGGATTTATGCATATAAAATATACTTATTCTGTGGTTTAAAAGGCTGTACGAGTAACTGTTTAACCGAATATTATTCACAGACGCTTGACCAGTACAGCCTATATCGGCGTGAAAGCCGATTTTAATCCGAAGCTTGTAATGTAACTGGCTGTTGCAGAAGCACATATGTGTGATGTTACACATGAAAGGGTTAACTATGTTGTATCTCTCTAATAACTTGTTCTGCCATGCACATTGACAGGGGAGGGAAGCTCATGGGAAATCACGAGGAAAGAAATAGAGACCAGATAAAGATGGACAAATGCTAAGAGATTTCAGAAATGCCAGAGAGGGTGCAAGTGATAAACGAGGTGATATCCCCTTTGGAGTGGTAAACAAATCAGTTTTATGAATATAATACTTAGGATATAGAAAGGGAAGGAAGTAATGTTAATAAAGGAAAGGAGGAAAAGGAAAGAAAAGGAAGTAATGGTTAGGACAGGAAAGGGATGATATACATGGAGAAGAGAGGGAGAAAAGAAGACACCATCAGAAAAAGAAAGGAATAAAAACTGAATGAACAAGAAAGAAAAGGACAAAATATGGAAAAGGAAAAAATAAGGAAGTACTGTTAATAAAGGAAAGGAAATAAAATGAAAGGGAAGAAAATGAAGAAATGGTAGTGAAAGGAAAGATTCACGTGGTTAAGTGTGGGAGAGGAGAAGACATCATAGAATAGAAAGAACAAAAAAAGCTGCAGGAAACGAGGAAAGGAAAGGCAGGAATGTTATGCAGCAAATTGTAAGGGCTCAAGGAGGATAAGGAAAGGTAGTAACAACAAGAAAGGAAAGGGAGGGAATGAAAGGAATGGAGGGAAGGTAAATAAGGGTAAGAAAGGAAATAAAGGCGTTCAAGGAGAAAAAGAAAAGAAGTAATGCTAATCAAGGTGTTACGTCCCTGTGTGTGTGTGGCTATTTGCCACTGTCTGTGTGTTGTCACCATACAGAGACCTTCCATTGGTTGTTCCTGCTGGAATCCCCGATTATGTCATCAGACCGCCGCCTAAATAAAGCCCACCCCAAACACATTCGAGAGGAAGTTTTTGTTTTTGAGGAGGAAGCTTGTTGTCAAATGTTAAAGTCGTGAATTGTTTAAAGTTACACATTGTCTGTACTAACTTACCTAATTTGTGTTCTTGTTGACTTTGTTACGTCTGATTTTTTTTCCCCTATTGGTCTTCGTTATTTCATTATTCTGTTTGTTATCATGATACTAGGGAAAACGGACAGGTAAGAAGGTAACGTGACACATTGAGCACACATAGGTATTTTTGCGACTGTATATTAACACTAGGTTAGGAGTGAGTGCCACCCTCTGTATGTTTTGGCTAGGAAGAGTAGTTTAATTAGGGCGTCTTGGATGCTGAAGATTTTTTTATTTCTAGGCAGTTTAGAGGTTTACAAGTAGTCAGTGGACTTTTGCTTATTGCGTTTGTTTGGCACCACTCAAGTCAGTCTCCCACCCCCCCCCCGTGTCCTGGTATTATCAGGTATTGTAAATATTGTATATATATATATATATATATTTTTCCACTTACCACTTGCTCACCCTGCACTAGCACCTGTATAATAAATTACTTATGTAAAACCATATTTCTTTAAGTGTCATTTGTTATCCAGCACATCAGATATGTGTTAATGTCATTTAATGCTACTCCCCAATAGCTCTAGACGAAATTGGTGTTGTGAAATGAGGGAAAGAAAAGGATGCAATGGTAAGGAAAGGAATGGGAGGATTACTGTATGGAGGAAAGAGGGTGATAAGAAAACATCAAAGGGAAGAAATGAGGAAAAACTGAATGAACAGTACAAGAGGAGTAAATGAAGATATGCCATCAAAACTTATTGTTATCCCCACTTATGTTTCATTATCCATTCGTCTCTTTTACCGAGACAAATCGCTACTTTCATGACAACAATAAGCATCCTTAACAATCTTGCACAGCAGGATAATCACTTTATTGCAAGCTTTTTTGTCTTCCTAAAAGCGTTTCCCTATCCTCGAAGAGCTGTTTGAAATCACCGTCAACACTCAGCAATAAGCTATGCCGTATTTGTCTTGAACAGACATTGTAACACAACAAACAGAGAGGTCTAAACATTAGCCTCCTGCAGGCACAGACAAATCAGCCTCCTTCATTGCTAGTTTAATTCATGGTATTAATGACTTTCTGTGAACTGTGACACTGCCAGCTTTTAGCATAAGAGTATTAGCTTAATTAAAGGGCTACAAGAAGTAATGAGCTGTCAGCGTACAGACTACGTCTGCCTGTGAACATCTAGGCGAGATAGCCGAGTATTTCTTCTCTATTAGAAGGACTCGTTGTGCAGAGTATAAATTAGAGAAACAATATTGAATGTTTAAAGGTTAAGATGGCTCAAGGGTTTGATTCATGTATTGACATACTGGTTTTCAGAATGTTTTGGTACAAAAGGCCTTTCCGAGGTTAACAAGGTGAAGGTTCATAGATTGATTTATTATGTGACCTCTATTTAACACTGCATGGTCTTATGGGATGACCCATCCAAGATGGTTAATTTTGACGCCATTTAGCATAGACACTGATGTCTGCAGACTGATCTACATGTTGTAAAATGGGATTGGAATAGACAGTATGAAGTCAAGGATTCCATATTTGCTTGTTTTTAGTGGGGAATATACAGTGAACACGCATGTAAATGTTAATATTGTGACTATCATTTGTTGATGGTTTTGTAAACTGACCTTGATCTTGGGAAATATATAAATGCAATGTATTATCATAATTATTATGAGGGGCAAAGCACCAAAGGTATGTAGGAACCTATTGTATCTATAAGTCTTCTTTCTCTTCTTCTTATTCTACATGATTGAATTTTATGGCAGCACATAGAACAGTTTGGAAGAAAGTTATGCAAATTGGCAGACTGATAAGGGATAGTCTGAACTTATTTCATAGCAAATTTGGGATCTCTATCTCTAAGCCCTTAGCGCCACCAACAGCTCAAAGTTGAACTTATGTTTATGTTAATAACATTTGAATCATGAGGCTTAGAAACTAAACTCTACCATGGTTGCAAACCTTCTACCATTTAGAAATTTCAGGAAAATCTTCCTTTTTTTTTTCAAACTCCTCCTAGGCTGTAAGACCATTTTGCACAACATTTGGCATGTATCGTCTAGAGACACTCATGATAAAAAGTTATCAAAAGCTTTTTGATAGACCAAACTGTTCACTTACAATGCATCAACAAATTCAATGGCCAGCTCTCCAAAGAGATCGTTAAGCTATATCTTGGCAGCACCCCAGACATGTGCAGTTTTGACACAGTGCCCCCTACTGTTCAAGAAGTATGCAACATTACTTTTTTTGCTTAAAACTTCTGAATAGTTTGGCCTAAAATCAAGGTCTCTTTAGAACCCTTGATGGCACACAGAGTCAAATGATACCCAAAGTTTCTATGCCTGCCATTTTGAGCATCGGCAATTTACTAGAGCATGTGAAAACAACCATGAAATTACCATGTTGTCAGATCTAAAAACCAAGGTTAATATCATGATATTCTTTTGTTAGTGATTGGACAGACATTAAACAAGATATATGGAAAAGAGGACAGCTATCTATTAATATAAATACTTTGTCAATAGATGGATGGATGGATGGATGGATAGATAGATAGTAAGAGAAGGAGAAATATAAATGTGCATCAATGTATGGGTTTATGTACAGTTGCATATAATTGATATTACAAATATTGTGCTGCAGCTATGGTTTAGTGGTTGTCCATAATCTCCATGTTGAACCATGGTGCTCATGCAGGGATTATAGGTTTGATTCTGTCATTCATTACATCTTAACAATGTCTTCTTTGTACCCAATAATATCTTGTTCACTCTCTACTATTTTAATCAGTAAAAATCTGTATCAATGAAATGACTCAGGAGCAAGAGCTCTCCTTGCATTGCCAAATAAAGACCTGAAGGGGATGTCACATTATAGCTATATGTATAACTAGGCCTGTATGTCGATTGACTGAGGGTGAATCATAAGGCAGAACGCTACTGTTCTCTGGAGAAAATCAAATTCGCCTTGAATCCCACAACCAACTCAGCAAAGTGCTCCAAATTGAATCATACAAGAAGCAAGAGCAGAGAAAAATAATGTTTTCCATTCAGGGCAGACTTTAAAAGCTTTCTTTATCTCTTACTCTATCTACAGCTCTTTTTTTTTTTTTTTTTTAAATCATCCATTTAACTCACTGGCAGTCTAACTGCACACACTTTGTATCTCACTACAACCATATACAACCATCCATTCACACTCAGTAATAAAAGCAACATTATGTCTTAAACATTGAGTGGGTGTTCAGAGTGTACCAAAAAGAAAATAACATGTCTTGAAGAAACAACAGACCCATTGATAATGTTACAAAGCATCTGAAGCCACACCATGCAGTCCGTGCTCCAATAACTTCTCCAGCAGTGGAATCCACCCTAACATTATTAGCATTCATCTACCGCCCCTAATCGCTCTCTCATCTCCTTTCGTCTGGATGACAGCTCGACCCTGGCTCACGGTGGATTTTAAGTGCGGCTGTAAGAAGATAAGCCTTCTAAGCTGCAGACACGCTTGCCTCAACTGCGTCTGCCTCTGTTCGCTGGTTAACGCACATGCAATCTGATGAAGCTTGCATCTGCGCACACAAGCGCATAGTGACTAGAAGCGTTAGTTCACGCAGCACAGCTGGGGATCTACAGCGAACCCAGCTGTACACTCAACAATACTGAATTCTGAATACAGATCTCTTTCACACACATCATGTTCACTTAGTCTCTGATTTGTGCATGATTTAAAATAAAATGTCATCATATTCGGTTGATGCACATAACTTCACTCTACCCTATTCTTTCCATTTAACTGCTTTAAACCCCTATTTTCAGACTCAAGCTTTATTGGCATGGTCAAACAGCTTCACATTGCCAATGCATTTGGTAACATCATTTAAAAACATCCACAATTATACAAACACATTGCTTGCAATTTAAAGAATTAACATTACATATCTAGAATAAATGTAAATAATAAACCAATAATAAAATAGAAATAGAAACATTATGCCACATAACTTCTCTCCCCACGCACACATGCATACGACTATCCAAAACACATTCCTTCATTACAGAATAAGCACTCTATGCCCCATAGGAGTGATAACAATAGAAAATATTCTGCCTTACCTAATAAAGCAAGTCCATAATTGTCTCTGTGCTTTCTCTGTGTGTGGTAAAGTTTCCAAACAGACTCGCTGTCCCATGCGTAACATTGTTACTGCGTGTCCGCACTCCCCTGTCGAGCGTGTGTCGTTCTGCTCCGTTCCGGGTGAGTGTGTGCGTGTGTGTGTGTGTGCATATGTGTGGGAGAATTCTCGCTCACTCCCTCCACTGCAGCGGCTCAGACGAGTCGATAACTCTGATTGGCCAGTTTGCAGCTCGCTGAGTGTCGGTCATGCCTGTGCCAGCTAGCTCTCTCTCTCTCTCTCTCTCTCTCTCTCTCTCTCTCTCTCACACACACACACACACACACACACAAACACACAGCATTCACACACTATTTATTATTAATGCATGTTTGACATTATTTTGATTACCTCCTATCTCAACTTAATATTTTTTTAGATCATATTAATATTATGATCTCTAATATTTCATTTTTACTTCATAACACTGTTTGTTTCTTGCTCTGCATTGTTTGTGTTTTTTTATCTGTAGGGTCTGCTTTTATGTTAACCTGTTTTATTTCCTTCTGACACAATCTTGTGTTAAGGAGACTATTTGAGGAACTATTCCTTTTTTTTTTGGGGGGGGTCATTATTTTCATTACAATTAATCAATTGATACAATTAAGCCTCTCCCCTCCATTTTCATTATTATAATGTCAGTCATTACTGTAGCAAAAAAAAAAAAAAAATTATATACAAATATATATATGTGTGTGTGTGTGTGTGTGTGTGTGTGTGTGTGTGTGTGTGTGTGTGTGTGTGTGTGTGTGTGCGTATGTGTAAATAATTGACCCATCATGCTAGTATTTGTGTTTTACCATTTGTTATATTTAAATAAAATCATTCAAAATATAATGTACTGTAGTACAGTAGAAATTAGAATATTTAAGTTTATTTATGCACTATACATTATGGCTTAAATAAGTAAACAATACTGCATTAGAATAAAGATAATCTACATTAAAAATAAATTAAGTAAAAAAAAATCAAATTTCATAACTTACACACACACAAAAAGTACAAATTAAATAAATAATAAATAATTTATTATTTAAATCAAAACTGATGTATACATTGTGGGCATTTATTGTGTTGTGTGTTTAATTTATGCTGATATGAAATAATAAGTAGAAAAATACAGCCATCTACTGTGTGAATAAATCTCAAAAATAAAATGTCCAGACAAATTACAATAATGAGATTCTCATTACAATTATGCCAAAATTAATAAATAATTGTATATTCTTTCAATCTAAAAGTATTTATACATCATGGTTGTATTTTTATTTATTTTTTGACTGCTTTTAATTTTATTTGTTGATTAATAAAAAAAAAATGCACTGCAGTATTTATGAGTACAATTGACTTTATTATATTAATGATAATCACAACTGAGAATGTTTATGTGAGATTCACATGTATCCTCTGCCAATTTAACACCTGCAACCCTCCGTAACACCCCCACATGCTTCTCCCTTCAAACATTCTCTCTCTATATATCCATGTTTTCCATCCCTCGCTAATTTTTTCTCCCTCATGCAGGTGGGTTTAAGTCTGCTGGCATATCTTCTCTCTGGTGCTAAGAAAACTTCATGAATAATAAAGAAAAGAAGAGACGTAGTGAAGGATGGAGTGAAAAAAAAAAACGAGTTGAGGAGATAGGCAGTGGGATTGAGAGGCCCTTCTTAAGTCTCCATCATCTTTGGAAGGCAAGATATTAAAAAGAAGGATAGAAAAGAAAGAGTGAAGGACTCTCCAGTGTGTCCGGCCATCAATTAGATGGACAGCAGAAGAAGGTGTGGAAGGAGGGAAGTGTCGGACGATTAAACCAGAAAGAAGGAGAGGTGAAGGCTGAGCAGAGGAGGACTGTTGAAAGACAGCAGGGACAGGAGACAGCCACTGACTTCTCAACTTCGCTCATTCCTACCATTTATCATTTCCAAAGGCTACATGCCTTGTCCCTGGGGTTCATATGTTAAGTTGCCACACATGAAGCAGGGTTGTCAGAGTGCTGTGTTTTAAAGGAATAGTTCAGCCAAAAACGAAAATGATGTCATTATTTACTCAACCTCATGTTGTTTCAAACCAATTAGACTATTTCCATATGTACTTGTATGTAGCATACATGTTTGGAGTGTCATGAGGGTGAATAAGCTAAATAATGATTGGGTGTACTATCCCTTTAAATGCATACACATGTTTGTATAGTAAAATCAATGATGACCATTTTACTATGACTGTTAGGTGTCATGGTGGTGAAACTTCAAAACCTTCAAGTCTAAAACACATTACTCACACTATAATCCTTATTTGGATGCTGTTACATGGAATGACTGCTTGGCATATTGATGTGGTCAGTCTTTAGTCGTATCTTTTCTGATTTATTAAGCACGACAGCACTTCAGTACTGAAATACGGCTTTACGGTGAATGTGATTGACATATTGATCTGGAAAAAAAGGCTTCTTCCTCCAGGGTTTTCAAATAACGACACTGAAGACTAATGATTTAACATCAGTCAATCACACATACTGCTGGGAAGAAAAATTACAAATAAGATCTTTTTAATCTCACGACTGTTTTTCCTAGCAGTAAACAGCATATAAAGATTTAAAAAAGAGATCTCAGGATCTCTTTTGAGAAAGAGATCCTAGATATCTCACATGTAGAATTTTAGTAGATATCTTAACAATGAGAACTCAACAATGTCTCCAATGTGTTCAGATTTGCCATGACACCCAAATCTGCAATCAAAAGCCAGACGTTTTGATATGAACTCTCTTAAAGATATTCAATATTGCTATCATTAAAATTGAATAATAACTGATAGATTCAAACGTGCCACAAAATGGTTACTCCATGTCAAATCAACCAAAATGTAGAAACCAGGTTTGGTACCTCTACTATTTATGGTCTCTGTCACCCGGACAATTTTATAATATTGTATTCATTATTGTGTCAATAAATATAAGTACATTTCTAGTTTCAACATTATTTGTACTTCAGACCATTATTTTGCTGGACAAGAATAGCTTTGTACAATGTGACCCACATTTGTTTTTCAACAATAGAAAACAGGTAAAATGTAACCATTTATGGAAGCAGCCGCATTGAGAGCCCCATATATCTGAGATTTAATCATATAGGGCCTTAAAAATCTGGACACAAAAGGAAAAGTTTGTTCTGAACCAGAATCTAAAAGTACATTAAAATATATGTAATACTTCTGGAGTTATAGGCAAACAAACTTTGTAAAAACAACACAAAAAAGTGTTTCCCCCCATTTTTGGACTAACACCATTGGCATATAATGCAACATGTGGTGCTGAAGTCAACTGATTTTAGTTATAAACCTTCCAATCTTTGTTTAAAAATAAAATAATAACACTGCCACCTTTCTAAGGTTATTTCTTGACCTGTAGTTTTGCTCCAAATAATTTGCGAAATGTGTCATTTTGAACCCTTCTCAACAAAATAATGCATTACTCAGTAAATATTGATCCATGACATTTTATTTTTGGCTTTGATCATTATATATTACTTTCAGCAATAAAAATAAATAAAAATAAAATTAATTTCAACACGGAATGATACAACATTCAATTGAACTAAATAGCCAACCACTACTATTATTGTCATTACTCCAGCTACTGTACGTTTGATGTCTGTCTGAAAGAAAAAAAAAAAGTTATTTTGTTTACAAATATCAAATGTGTGAATTAATTACTCTAAATGCTATTTTTAAGATCTTCAAACCATTACATGAAAGCCAGCTAGTGATGGCTTAAAATGCTTAATTCAATTACTGGATGTTAAACTATGTTCTTAAACTAGGGCTAAGACTTGTAAACAAGGAGGCATGGTATAACACAGCCAGCTACGTCATCATTCGTCTTTGAAACTAGTGGAAAGGTTGTGAGAAAGGTTGGGGTATGTGATTGGTAGTGTGATTGGGCAGAGAGTTGCCCGTTTGGGCAATTAATCTGTATTGAGCTCAACGGAAAGAGATTATGCATTCAAGTGAATCTCATTTCAAGCTGCTGCTCTTGGTGGGAGAGTATGCGTGGGCTATTCCATGACACAAAGACAAATGACCAGCGAGCGGCGAGTATGAGAAGGAGATTGAAGAAACAAAGGGGGCAGCAAGTATGGCTTCAGTAGAAGTACAAAACCCACTGCTACTATTGACTACAATAGAGGAGGCAAGCTGACTAAATATACAAAGGCTAATGTTCCTGTAGCTCAACTGGTAGAACATTGCAATGCTGACTCCAAGGTTATGGGTTTAAAGCCTAAGGAAAATTTACTGATAAAATGTATACCTTAAATTCACTACAAATGGCTTTCAATAAAACCATCTGCCAAATGCATAAATGTAAATGCTAATCAGAGTTTGCTGCATTGATTATATATCCATAGACCATACAGCAGACTAAATGTATCATTAACTAACAATGAACAATGATTATTTACAGCATTGTGTTGTTAATTATAATTTGTTGGTTAACCATTTCACCCATATTTGGGAATTTATCACTTGACTTTGGCTCTAACCGTGAAGCTATAGTAACATATCCATAATTAATTAAATTATATATATATATATATATATATATATATATATATATATATATATATACTGTATATACAGCCCAAGACTGGATGTATTGCAGTGATTAATGTTTCAGCTGGTGCAGTGTGTAGCTCCTCATTTCATGGAAACTATGTTACTGTGTTTCAGAAAGGGCAAATTATTGGCCTGTATCAAGCAAAGAAAACAACTAAGGAAATTGTTGAACTCAGTCGTGACCCATCAGGTTCGTGGAAAAAATGTGGAGGAAAAAAATATTGAATGATCATGATTGGAGATCACTAGAACTCACGACTGTGTTTAATAGTGAAAGTAAGAGCATTTACACACACACAGTGTGACAGGAACTTAGAAGATTGGAACTAAACAGCTGTGTGTGGCCAGTTGTTAGTGAGGCTTCTTGGAAAAAACTATTTTAATTTGCTAGGGAGCATAAAGATTGGAATGTGGAGCAATTTAATGTGGTCTGATGAGTTCAGATTTACCCTGTTCCAAAGCAATGGGCACGTCAGGGTAAGAAGGGAAGCACATGAAGCGATGTACCCGCAATGCATAGTGCCCACTGTACAAGCCTCTAGAGGCAGTGTTATGATCTGGGGTTGCTTCAGTTGGTCTGGTCTAGGCTCAGCAACATTATGCAACAATAAAATGAAGTCAGCTGACAACCTGAATGTACTGAATAACCAGGTTATGCCATCAATGGAGTTTTTTTCTTCCCTGGCAGCACAGGGCATATTACAGGATGTCAATGCCAAGATTCATCGGGCTCAAATTGTAAAAGAGTGGTTTAGAAAGAATGAGGAATAATTTTCACACATTAATTGTCCACCACAGAGTCCTGACCTTTACCCCATTGTAAGTTTTTGGGATGTGCTTGAGAAGACTTTACGGAGTGGTTAGACTCTCCCATCACCAATACAAGATCTTGGTCAATTATTAATGCAACTCTGGATGGAAATAAATGTTGTGACATTGCAAAAGGTCGTCGAACATTGCAACAACGAATGCACACTCTAATCAAAGGTAAAGGCGATCAAACAAAATATTAGGGTATGCAACTTTTTTTTTGACCAGGCAGTGTACAAATTGTTACCTGTTAACTATTGCATTAACAGATGATAATATATTCGATGTCATTGTAAAGCATTACCAATAACTCAACAATCTACAACAAAAAACAATACAAATGCAAAAGCCACATGAACAAAATACAATACAAAACATTGTCAACTAGTCACGAATCTTCTCTAAAAGCACCATTGTAGTCTTCTCCCATAATGTGACAAGAGTGAAACAAGAATATGACACGAGTGATTCAATTATTATGAGTAATAATGCAACAGAAGAAACACAGAGGCAATATCTCCACAATTCCCTTCATGCATATGCACAGAAGCTGCCAAACTGGTGACAAAAGTCTCCCAGCAGGAAGTACGTTCCCTCTGGACAGCCTAGCAAGACACTCAGGCAATTAAACTAGTCACATGATTCATACAAACCACTGCTTTCTTCGCCAGAGGCGGAAACTGACTTTAAAACTTTGAAACAGGTGCATTGTCTGACAGTGGAATAAAGCAGTACTTCTTCTTCCACCATATTTTTATATTAGTGTAAGTACAAATCATAGGAGCACTTGTGCTGAAAATTACCGCCAACATCCAATCTTTCTACCATCACTCCCTGAGATGAAGTACAGAGAGGTTGGCTGGCTGTAAATCCATTTATATGTAGAACTTGTTTGGCAGAGCAAGTCATGTACTGGCATTTCTAAAGGAGAAAATGTAAAATTGATTTGTTACCAGTTGAAAATAAGATCAAAATGATGAGGGACATGCATTGTGCATTTGATAAATGGATCTGGGAACTGCATACTAAAATAGCCACAGATATCAAGCTCATAGACAGCAATGAGATTAAATGTAGAACAAATGGAATTGTCTCATGAAATTGCATGAGAAGCACAGTTTTCTTTTCCAGGTTGACGTATTTCCTATTGAAACAGGATGTCTGGGTGGGACATATTGAATGAGTTGTCCTCATTCATTTTAAAAAGCCAACAGGTTTTAGTTATTTCACTTCGTCTCTCCCAGAAAAAGACCTCAGTTTTCTTACATGTGTCTCCAATTGAGTTTCAGCTAAAATCTCAACAATGTCTCAAACTGTGCTCAGATGTACCAAGATACCAAAGCCTGCAATCACAAGTCAGATGTGTCAACATAAACTGTAACATTTCTCATCAAATTTCTCCAAAACCAAATTATCTGAGTTATGCTATCCATGTTAATTTAATAAAATACAATGCTGGTGTAGTATACTTCTAAAATTGCTCCAGCTTTGACTTGGGGTGATTCATTTTCGACTACAAACAATTGATCACAAATCATTACAAAGCATACAGAGCACTCTGCATCCATTGTGGCAAAACATACAACAGCAAAAAGAACCAAAATAATTGCAGGCAACTAAATTCCCCATGCAAACAGCAGTCTATATCTAGGTACAGTAAGCACAGTACAAGAGCACACTACTAGGTCGAACTAATTTGATGATAAATATGGAACAACCATGATTGAAAATGAGATTTAACATTGTAAAAGTAGGCCAGAGTGTTCACATACACTTGTCTTAAAAGGAAAGGGGAAATGTGGTTACTTTTAATTGGAAAGAGGGGAATTTAGGCCAAATAAACCATTGCAATCATGCAAAATCAACAGAGACAACATAATAATCCTGTATCTGCCAATTATAAATTAATAAAATCAAAGGATCAATCTAGGATAAGACTCTCGGAACACATGTAGAACAGATCTAGCTTGTGAATAAAATTGAGCAATTATTAAGGTTTGCAGTTAAACATTATTAAATTAAATAAACTAAAATTAGATTTGCATGTCCTGAGGGATATATCAGCTCTTGTGAGGCAGAAAAGAAGTTACAGCATTAAATGATAGTTAGAAATGTTGTAAACCCCAAATTATAGACATTAGTTGAAATAAAGATAGGGGAAGAGAGAAAAAGATAAAGTGATAGTTGAATAGATGAACAGAAAGATCAATCACAAACCATAATTCAAATATTTGAATGGTATCATTATTGTGTTGCATTCTGAATGCAGCGTCAATTTGAGTCAAAGGTAGATTTTTAACTTTAATATTAAGTTTCTAATAGTTTCTTACAAAAGCTAAATATATAGTACAACAGCTTGGTAAACAAATGGAGTCACTCCATTATTTTGCCAATTTTTTAGGGTTAGGTTGGGTTAGGAGAAATTAATTAAAGAAGAACAGTTAGAGGTTTAGAACAATCGTTATCCAGAAAGTTTAGTTTTCTAATGCCAAGATGACACTTATCCATTTAAGTATAAAAACCTCAGTTTTCACCATCCTAAAGTCATCGTTTTCCAGAGGTGTCAACAAAATAATGTGTTTTCTAACAAAATGTGTTAGTATGGACGTGGCTTTAGTTTGACCAGAATGTTGGTTTTATAGCCTGCTTTCCAAGAGAACTGGTTCTAAGTTTATATCATGGGCTTCTTTTATATCCGTGTCCAGTTTTCATTTAAGAAGGAAAATATAATGGTTTCCCAGAACAAAGTGGAACCTGGGCAAATATCTGATACTGCTTTTGAGGTGTCTCATCACACGACCTTGACATTTTCCTCAGTAGACTCCCAAATCTGCACCACACTGCTCACATTTCTATTGTAGCTTAAGGCTGTGGGTCAAAGGTCCCCCAATGGGAGTCCATTACATCCTTTCCAAGACGCTCCTGTGACCTTCATCACCATCTCCCTAAGCAACAGATGAATAACAATTATAACTGCAGGGAAAGAGTCCTTCAGTTATTATAAGATTTTAATCAAAGTAGCCCCCCTTCACATAATCAATGGCACTTTAGCAGGACACATTGTCTTTAAAAGTCTTTACCATTTCATCTCACTCTCATTCAAAGTCTCTTGATTTTGGTGCTTGAGGGAAGTTTCTATTCATCTGTGTTTTCTTTTTCATTAACTGTCGGTATAAGTTAAATTATTTTAGATGGAAATAAATAATACTATCTTTATTTTGGATGTATTTAGTGGAGACTGGGACTAGTAAATTTACGTTTACAATTAGTAATTTAGTTGTCTCACGTTTTATTCCAGTGAATGTTTAACCGTGTATCATCTGGCACCAACAATCATCCATGCGATTATCTAATCAGCCAATCATGTGGCAGCAGTACAGTGCATAAAATCATGCAGATAAGGGTCAGGAGCTTCAATTAATGTTCACATCAACCATCAGAATGGTGGAAAATATGTGATCTCAGTGATTTGGACCATGGCATGATGGGCTGGTTTGAGTATTTCTGTAACTGCTGATCTCCTGGAATTTTCACACACAACAGTCTCTAGAGGTTACTCAGAATGGTGCCAAAAATAAATAAATAAAAAATCCCAGTGAGTGGCAGTTCTGTGGACAGAAATTCCTTGTTGATGAGAGAGCTCAACAGAGAATGGCCAGACTGATTGAAACTGACAAAGTCTACTGTAACTCAGATAACCACTCTGTACAATTGTGATGAGAAGAATATCAAATCAGAATGCTATTCTGAGATACCTCAAGAAGTTGGTTGAGAAAATGTCAAGAGTACATGTCTGCAAATTCTAGGCAAAGTGTGACTACTTTGAAGATGATAAAATATAACATAGTTTTGATTTATTTTGGATTTTTTTAGACACAACATAATTCCCATATTTTCATTTCTAATATGCCGTAGTAGTGATGAATTTACTATTACTCTAAAATGTGAAAAAAAAAAAAAAGAATAAGTGACCCTAAACCTTTGAACGAGTATGTATATATATATATATATATATATATATATATACACAGGTATATATATATATATTCACTGGCGGCCAAAAGTTTGGAATAATGTACAGATTTTGCTGTTTCAGAAGGAAATTGGTACTTTATTCACCAAAGTGGCATTCAACTGACCACAATGTATAATCAGGACATTAATGATGTAAAAACAGCACCATCACTATTTTAAAAAAATAATTTTTTATCAAATCTAGACAGGCCCCATTTCCAGCTGCCATCACCCCAACACCTTATCCTTGAGTAATCATGCTAAATTGCTAATTTGGTACTAGAAAATCACTTGCCATTATATCAAACGGAGTTGAAAGCTCTTTGGTTCGTTAAATGAAGCTAAACATTGTCTTTGTGTTTTTTAATCAATGCTAAATCTTTTTCAATTTTTTGTAGTAAGTTTACAAAATTTCAAGACAACCAGAGCACATTTATTATTACAGTTATTGCTGCAATATTGGTCAAATCAAAGTATCAATTGATCAAATTATATTAACCTAATAGATATGCCATTAAGAATGTTAACCCGGTGTTTATTTATTTACAGTCTGAAATCATTCAACTTTTTTACCTAACGGTATACATTATGTTGATTTATTTTAAAGGGCTACTATACAAGCAATAATAATGCTTGTATATATGCCAATATTAATAATGCCAATATTAAGTGTATTTATGAATGTCTGTCTCAGGTGTTTAGTTCATTTCAATTTAGAACTTTAATTAACTTGCTACCTTATATAGTGTCACATGTGCAAGGTATTCACCAGTCAGTAGCAGTGTAATATTTTTAGCAGTGTCATTTCCATCATACTAAATCAGCATGTAAGATTAAACCGCCCAGAACAAGGTTCCCCTATTAACATCACAGAGCAGAAGCCGACCTTCCTCTCATTGAATACTCCCTCTGTATGCCTTCATGAGATTATTATGAGAAGACTAATGGAGTCTTGTGCCAGTACATGATGCACAAGATCAATATTCACTGAGAGAAGCAGTATTTATGTCTGCAGATGAAATCTGACACAGATATCAAAGGGTCGGAGAAGCAACCCAGCCGATGAAACTGAACACATCCAAGTTAGTCTGACAAGATATCAGAATGACGTTAGACAATGTGGACAATGTCAAAGAAGCTCTGATGCAGTAGTCAGGGGAATAAGCTGTCCACCTATTTTTCTAAGGATTTTGCATATGGTGACCTAAAAACGAGAAAAGATCTGTAACCAAGGCTGCCAGTACAACGGGGGCAAATTGGCTTTTGATTTGCCAGTTTTTAAAGGAATAGTTCACCCAAAAATTATTTACTCATCTAAACATGTAGGACTTTCTTTCTTATGCAGAACTCAGCTGAAAACGAACCTGGTTAAAATTACAGTTCTTTGAATGTTCAAAAATGTTTCTTGGTCCCTGATGCAAAATAATTTTTGACACTCTTCACTGCCTATAAGTTGTCAAATTGAGTCATTAAGATGTTTCAAGAAGTCAAATGCTTTGCAACATCACAGACCTTTGAGACAGGAGCAAAAACTATTACTTTTTTCCAAAACTACAGTAGATAGCTCCAAATCATTAGTTGCTGGACATTCAAAGGCTTCAAATCTCTGTATTCTGCAGAGCTGGTGTTCCATTTATCCTCCCCTTCCCCTGTGTGGATTACTTTTAAAATCTAAACCAAGCATAAAAACAGCTCGGGGAGTACTCGCAAAATCCCTTGTCAGCTCCCATCCAATTACTTTACACTGGTTCAATGAACATCAATGACAAATTCCTCTGTTGGGGAATAATTAAAGCATACGATTGATGCCCTAGCGTTGTCTAAAAGAATTGTACAAAATCACACTTTTACGTGAGACAATCGTGTCATATTATATAATAACCTCCAAAAACAGCCTAGTACTTCAAGAGCAAGGATATTTCGAGACATGTCAATTTGCCAACAAATGCCTCAGCAAATTATCCACCACTTTGAGAACAATGTTCCCCAAAGACTAATTGGAAGGAATGGAAGGACCCTCTACATTGCACAATATAGTTAAAAGATTCAAGGAATCTGATCATATCTCGGTGCATAAAGGAATGTGCGTGATCTCTGATCCCTCAGACATCACTGTCTTAAAAAACATAATTCATCTGTAATGGATATCATGAACATGGGCTTGGGATAACTTTAGTAAACCTTTGTTAGTCAACACCACTCGCCACTGCATCCACAGAAGCAAGTTAAGACTTTGCTAAACAAAGCAGAAGCCATACATCAACACTGTCCAGAAGCACTGCTGACTTCTCTGGGCTCTGTCTCATCTTAGATGGAAAGTAGAAAGGTGGAACTGTGTTTTTTGGTCCGACAGGTCCACATTTCAAATCGTTTTTGAAAAGTATTCCCTGGGCCAAATAGAAAAAGGACCATCCAAGCTGTTATCAGCGTCAGGTACAAAGGCCAGTGTCTGTATGGGCCAGAGGTGTGTCAGTGCCCATGGCATGCATAAATTGGGCACCATTAAAGAAGACAAAAATTTAAACATTTTGGAGCAACATATACTGCCATCCAACATGTCTTTTCCAAGGACGTCCCTGCATTTCCAGCAGGACAACTTCAAACCACATACTGCCCAGATTACTTAAGTGTTTGGCTGTGTAAGTATAGAGTTTGGGTGCTAGATTGGTCTACCTGGAGTCCTGACCTGTCACAAATTGAGAATGTATGGCACATTTTGAAGCACACAATATGGCAACAAAGAACCCGTATAGTAATGCAGCTGAAGACCTGCATAATGGATGAAAATTCCACTTTCTAAACTTAGCATTTGGTCACTGAAGACACGAGTTTGTTAAGTGTTATCAAAAGAAATAATGATGTGTCACAGTGGTAAACAGTTGACTTTCCCAACTTTTTTGGAGCATGTCGCAATCAACTGATTTGAAATTATTATACATAAAAAAATCTATGAAATTCACAACATAAAGCATTATATAATGTGTAGTTGAAGTGCTTTTAATATAGCAAAGGGTGATTATCATTTACAAATCACTATTTTTTGTTTTTATTAGCATTTTTCATACTGTCCCAAGTTTTTCGGAATTGGAGTTGCATATTTCTGACTTCAAAAGCATAGCATGAGAAGACTGAACATTAACCTTCTGAACGGACTGGGTGTGTGCTTACATCTAAACTGTAGTGAGTATGAAATACTTGTATTTAAAGGTAAAATTCTCTTTCTGACCTTACTCTGAACTACCCATACATAAATAGCAAATCCACATGGAATTTATGTAAGGAGTGTATACTCATGCATTATTTCCAGTAGTTTTGGATTTAGCTCTAGTATGATAATTGTCCAGTTTTTAATTTTTTTCTCTGTTTGTTAACAACAACAAAAGCATCTTTTTGTGTCAATTGTGTGCTGTAAATCTTTTTCTACCAACTAAAAATATTTTTTCATAACTGGTGACTAGCTTTAACAAAATCATGCCTGCCAAGTCAATAAATGTGCATGTAAACATATCAGGATGATTGTAACCGAGTTAACCTTATATGAGCATTTCCAAATACAGGATGGCAGCGTTACGGTAAATCCTTGCAATTGAACAATGTAATTTAGTCTCAATTGATTTGATTCACAAGCACTCAAATCGATTTTTAAACAATTTAATTAAATTCTTAATCATTTGGGTACATTTAATTTAGAATGTCCCCCATTTACCTTACATATAAATATATTTTCAACATGGTACATTATGATAATATACTGAACAATAACAGGGCCCAAACTGTGGAGTTAAATTGCTGTTTATTTAACAGATATAATAATCAACACAACCTAAACTAAAGTAAACTTTAAAGTATTGCTGTCAATAGATAATTTTTTTATTGTGATTAATCGCATAATTTTCCGTAGTTAAATGCAGATATTGAAAATGCTTAAATTTGACTTCAAAAATATGATTTTTTTTTTTTATGTCAAAATGCATTTATTTTCTTCTTACAAAAAATAAAACAAATGTGTAAAAACAGTATGTAACAATATAATGCAATATTAACATTTTCTACACAAAGCCATCCACAGTATAAAGATAGAAATGCACTAAAATAGCACAAATTCAAGGATAACAATAAACTTAATAAACCTTTCTCAAAGTTAAAGTGGGAGTTTGAATTATTGAAAGAACTAGTCTCTCCACAGGTAGCATATTCATTGCAGTGCATATTAAATCTCTTAACCGCTCATCCTCCACTAAATGAATCTGCAGGTAGACTGTGAGTATCCGCTTGTTACAGCAATCATGAAGCCACGTTCATGATTCGGTTCGGGACGCCAACGTTAAGCGGCGCTTTAAACTCCACATGAAAAGCGCTTGCAGACAAAAAAAGTCTCAACATCATGGGCTTGTTTTGTACAACAAATAGCTTTATGAGCTCCTTTAACCATTGCTTTATCACTGACACTGAATCACTGCTGTTTGTATTTGTGGTGTGCACGTCAGCGTAATGAATCCAGGTGGAAACATCTAAAAGATTCTGCCGTTCAAACCAGTGTTTTTGCTGGTTTATGTTGTATTAACGCAATTAATTAATAATAATTAATAATTAAAGACACTGAAGTTGTCTTTACTACAAAATATATAACTATCTGTAATAAACAGTATTTGAAGAGATAATGTAAACACATCCATGTAAATAAATGAATATTTGGGGCCTAGTTGCTCATCAAGTAAAGATGCTGACCACCACCCCTGGAGTCACGAGTTTGAATCCAGGGGTGTACTGAGTGACTCCAGCCAGGTCTCCTAAGCAACCAAATTGGCCTAGATGCTAGGGTGGGTAGAGTCACATGGGGTAACCTCCTCATAGTCGCTATAATGTGGTTTGCTCTCAGTGGGGCACGTGGTGAGTTGATGCCGCAGAGAATATCGTGAAGCCTCCACATGTGCTATGCCTCCGAAGTAATGCGCTCAACAAGCCACATGATAAGATGTGCAGGTTGACAGTCTCAGATGCGGAGGCAACTGAGATTCGTCCTCTACCACCCGGATTGAAGCGAGTCACTACATCACAGACTTTGAGTGCATTGGAAATTGGGCATGCCAAATTGGGGAGAAAAAGGGGAAAAAACTAAGTATTAATTCTGAAAAAATCTACTTAAGTATAGTAACAAAGTATGTGTACTTCATTACATTACACCGCTGGAACAAACAAACAGTCCTATCCCAAGCTTGAGCCAGTGTTGCTCTGCCAGGCTGGTTGGGATGCTCAAACCAACATAGCAATATTTTGATAGCATCATAGAACCACCTTTTTACACTTTTAGACAGTGTTAGTCTTACTTGTCACATCAAGATGGGATATGAGAAAATATGTTAACATAAAAAAAGACACTTAATCACATCATATATTTCCTACCACCTTAAAAATAACAACATTTATATGGAAGCTAAACTGCATTTTTGCACTAACCTGACCTCACATTGTTTTATCCCACCAGTCTCTGCTGTGTGAGTCTATCAGGTGCTGTTGGTGGGAAGAGCAGTCACCTCCAGATCCACCTGCATGCTTTTGGTGTCTTCACAGTGACAGAGGAGCTAATTCCAGCTGACACGGCCCCCTTGCTGTGACGTGAAGTGTCTGTAGAGGTGCAGACAGCCACGTCTCAGAGGACTAGATTCACAGTCACAGAAAGTGAGTAAAGAGCGGACACAAAGACACAGACACACTGACAAAATATCTTTAGTGCTGTTAGGGTGATCTGTTTTCACATGTTCCCAAACATGCGCACACACAACCTATACCTGTAAAAAAAATAGCTTAAACCAGCTGGTTTACAAGTCTTAATATGGTTTGGCTTGTTGACCACCTGGTCTCCATAAAACCCCATAAAACAGACCTGCCTAATCAGCTTTACTAAGCTGCAACACTTATTTACACATTTACTAAAACTGGTTTAATCTTAGGCAAACAGCAGGATTACTACTGTCCATATGTAGGGCAAGGGATTTAAACACACCCTTAACCCCAACTCTATGTCCTGACACAGTGCTACATGATGTATTCAGGGTCAAGTAATTTATCTGCCCACAAAGTGATGCAATAAATAGTTGTGAGATTTCAAAGTGATGCAATAAATAGTTGTGAGATTTCACTGTGGGCGGGGATGTTCAATGCTGTGGAAATAGAAACCTGGTTGATTGTTGCTTGTCACGGCTGCAGCTGCCGTCCAATCACATCATTTGTGACATCGGAATCACACGGAAAAACAACATTTTACTTCCAGAAGTTAATGTTCCTTAAAATCAACCCCATTCGCTAAATTACTGACAAGCACCATCCCCAATCAGCAAAAATTCAAACATGTATACATTTCCCTCAAGCACTACTGAGAGACACCGGGTGCTGCACAAGCCCTCAAAAGTGAAGCCAAAACGTCTTGATCACCCCCCGGTGACTGGTCCTAGAATAGGTCATAAACCCCGCCTCCCCATGTTATTCAACGGGACGTGAGACCAACTAAACAATTAAATTACACTTCACATATCTTTTTTCCAAAGATAGTTTCTGTCATTTACTGTAGTTTCTATCACGTTGATGTAATTTCAAGTGTTTGTTTTCAAAATAAGTTTGTTTTTAGTTAGTTATTTGATGCTATAAAAACGTGCTGTGACATCATGATTGACAGCTGTGATTGACAGGTTCTCTGAGCGAAGTAGTCACTGAAGCACCAACAGACTTTTTTTCAGGATCTTCGGAGGACTGAGGAGATTGGAGCTTTAAATTTTATATCAAAATTTCTATAATTAATTATTTCACACCGTCATAAGTCAAAAGTGCAGGGGCGTGTGCTTGCGATTGATTCAGCGAGAGTGAGGGCGGGGCCTTGATTTTGCGGCTTTACTTCTGAGGTCTGGTCCCGAAATCGCAACTGCGCAGACTCAAGTCCCAAGATGTCAGCGCCATATCGGGACACTGGCGGCTTCAGTTCTCACCAATGGAAAAGAGCGAAGGTACGTCGTCCATCTTTTTTTACAGTCTATGAGAGACAAAGGTTCTGGTCAAATGGGAATCAGGAATTAATTGTGTTAGAAAATTTAACAAAAAAAATCTAATTTACGCCTGAGCCATATCTAGAGACCATTATATAGTAGAGATTTGGGGGTGGGGCTTTTTAAGCAATCACTTAGCAGTTTGTAACCACCCAGAACAACCTAGCAACCAACTAGCAATGGTCTATCAACCACCCACAACATTTAAAGTGTTGTGATGTTTTTCTTCCCTTGCATATCAACTCATCTGTCAAAAAACTCACAGTCAGTGATTAACTGACAAAGCAAGACATTTCCATCCTAATGTTCCAAACGAGAGAAGAGAAGAATGATAGAAAAAAACAAAAATTCTGCTGTTTCATTTTATTTGACAAGTAAATGAAACTTTTGTCATTTTACAAGACTGTCTGTGCCTGGCAGCAAATGATTGCTCGGTTAGTTGGAAGTACAGCTTATAATCTTCCTCAACCTTGCTTCTTGAAAATGAGCCTGCCTGTCATGTTTCCCTGTTTACCAACTCTCATAGACAACCTTAAGTCTCTTTCCCGGAGAATTGCTCAGAACACTGAAAAGATAATGGAAGCTGGTGGACACATGTGGTCTGATTTGTGTTTCCATTACTGGTGATTTGATTTTTATGTATTTTTTACAATATTTTTATCCCTGGGCTTTTTTCTCCATAATGGGAACTCCCTTACAACACATTTTAAATTGTTTATCTACTTTGTCTTCTAAAAAAACTGAGCAGTTTATTTTCATGCATCACAGAATAATTCTGTAATTTTTATAAATCAGCAGAGGTCATTCCCATCATGTCTCAAATTATGTATTTAGTTTGGTAACATTATATGGCACAAATGGCACTTGAAATGTTTTAGAAATAAACGCCTACACTCCCTTGTGCTGCTATTTTCATAGCTAGCATATTTTAAGCATCCTAACTACATTTACATTCATGCATTTGGGAGACGCTTTTATCCAAATCAAATTATAGTGCATTCAAAGTATACATTTGATCAGTTTGTGTGTTTACGGGAATCGATCTCATGACCTTGGCGTTGCTAGTGCCACACTCTTCCAATAGATCTACAGGAACTAAACACAATACAAATTTATTTTGACTCTTTTTCCAAAATTTGACAAATTTACATATTGACTGAAAATGACAAAATTAAATATTCTGTTCACAAGATATATTTGACTTTTGATTTATCTTTGTTTTCAAAACATATTGTGGCAGCGGGGGCGTGGTCGAGCGCCCGTCCGGAGAGAGAGAAAGCAGTAAGGGCACTTGCACCTGAGCTAAATTATGTCTAACACCTGTCTCTAATTCCAGTGACTATGGGGAGACGCATCGCCAGACGGAAGAGAGAGAACGACACGAGTGACCAACGACTGGCGAGTCTTACTGAGTTTAGTATTTTGTTGTGAAGCTGAAGACTCAGATACAATTTATGTTGACAAAGTATTTGTTGCACTGATCTGATTGAACCGAGAAAAGCACAGAGAAGAGTGCACGCAGAGTGTTAAAGGCAGAGAAATAAAGAGCCTTACTTGACTGCATCACTGCTCTCCGTCTCCTCCCTTCCATCTCCAAGCTTGAACTCGTCACACATATCATATCTCATATTTCACACCAAGCATACTCTTGACTGACACAGCTGTCTCCTTAAGTAACAAAGTACACTAACTGTTAAAAAGAACTTGCAAGTCACAAACAACAGCGAGAGTAAGATTATTACATTATCATTGTTCTACTGTATTTAAACCATATAATGTTCCTAATGCAGTTACAAGCTAACAGGCAGGATTTGTTTACTTGCCATAGATAATGTCTACTTCAAGCTACAATGTAAGTGGTGAAAAGATGAATAAGATTCAGTTCACTTTTTTTTTTTTTTTGCAAGGCTCTGGTGTAAGATGCTAGACAACGGTTAAACATGTTCCCTAATGCTGGTTTACATAGGAAAACAATTGAAACATGTTAAAATGAAATCCAATTTCATAGAATGACCAGGAAGAAATACATTTCCATCAATCTTCACTTTTAATAAAGACTACTTGAAGCTTTTGGTTTGAGTATTTCTGTAATTGCTGATCCCCTGGGATTTTCACACACAGCAATATCTAGAATTTATTCCGAATGGCGCCAAAAAACAGTGATCGGCAGTTCTGCGTACTTTTCTGCAGCAGTGTGGTCGTGTCGGCATTCTTGTATATACATTTTCCGTTGTTAAACAACTGTTTACAGCCACACTGAGTTGGGGTGCACTGACATGCCGGTTCTGATTGTTGCTCGTGAGTCACGAGTATGTATGTATGTGTCTGTGTGTGTTTGTATGTGAAGGGGAGCACGAGGGTTCTTTCCATAGATATAAAATTATGTTTCAGATAACATAGAAACTATTGTATTGATCAAGTCGTGGTGATGTGGCTCTGTTTGTTGGTCGTGACTTGGTCATGTGTGTGTGTGTGTGTGTGTGTGTGTGTGTGTGTGCGCGCAAGTCCAGGGGCATGCATATTTGTGTCAGTGTTGTTGTGGGTGCGAGTGAAAGAGAGATAGAGAGAGAGGGCGCTTTTCAACAGAAATTTAAATAAATTCAGGATATTAAAGACATTGTTTGACATTCTTATCTGATGTACTTAACCACTGTCTTTGTTTAAATTTTTTATTTTGCTGTGGTAGCCTGTACAGCTCGTTTAAATAATTTGACGAAGTGATGTGGAACCATTATGTGGTCAAGGCCTGGAACTACTTCAAAACGGTGTGTTTACTTGAAAAATAATTGCACACCTTAGAAAGTCTGTCAACCAATAAGAATCAAGTATTCAACAGACCCGTGGTTTGTGTATATATATATATATATATATATATATATATATATATATATATATATATATTATATTATATTATATATGGTCTATCTCTATCTCACAAGCTGTGTTAAAAACATTTTGTCCTTTTTAAGGAATTTTACAGTGCTTCACATTTGTACTAGTAATTGCATTTTTCATTTCTCATTTGCTTTTATGACTATTGGTTAGGTTTAGGGTTTAGGTTTAAGGTTTAAGGTTGGGAGGTCGGTTTTGTTGATTTAAAACATGTTAGAGCAATAACCTTAAAAACCTCATCCATATGGCAGAACATTTAACTTGCTTTTAGCACAACTAAGTGGATATGTGATATTAGAACTGACACCATATTCGTAATGTACCACAATTTTGCAAAAGTGTCACCACAGTTAACTCATTTTCTTGAGATCATACTGAACACTTTAGTTGTTCAGTTTCACAAACTGTAGATCCACTAGGAAATTGTTTTTGTTGCTCAAATATTTTTTTTATATTGACATTAATGTTCTAGAGTAGTTTGTGTTTTTTTTTGTTTTTTTTTACACAACATATAAAAATAAGTAAAGCTGGCCATAGTTAATGTTTCTTTGGTCACTGTGTCATCCAGCAGCAGTAAAAGATACTAATTGCAAAACCAAAGCATTCATTCATGATAAGACACTGAAATCTATTCAAACTGGAACATTGAATGTAGAGAAACATCTTTAAATACTTCAATCTACAATTTATAATAGGCTCCTAATTGGAAATAGGCTAGATTTTTATATTTTCTGCAGAACATGTGAGATGTCCTTGCCTATGCAAAACTTGCCGCCATGATGCTAGCATGTTGTGGGTGGTTGCTGATTCAACGGCTTTTCAGTTGCTTTGGGTTTCTGAGTGTTTTTTAGCACAATGTTATGTGGTTTCCAGGGTGTTCATAATAGTTTCTAACAGCAGCCTGATCTCATCAAAATCACCTAACTGTGGCGAAATATTAACACAGTGATATTAAGTGGTTCATTACATGTATGACGGCAGTTCAGATGTGAAAATTACACTGAGTGTTGCAACAAGCGAGAAAAATGTTCTCCCAAACAAAATGAGGGTTTTAACGTTAAAGCTGCATAGAGCTTTACAGTAAATCATCAAAACCTACCTTGATACCCTAAACCAAAGTGATAGGGAGGGGTTAATAATATTAAGAAGAGGTTCTGAGATTGCAGGGAATACCGCTTTAAGAGCTTAGTTGGTATTGGATCTAACATACATGTTGTGGCTTTTGATATTTTGAAAAGTTTTAAGTTATGAGATATATGAGATATAAGACAATTATGAGATACTGTTTTCTAAGGTGCTGTGACAGTTGATTGCATAATTCCTATATTATTTCTGATTATTTCTATATTATCAGTAAAGAAATTCATGAAGTCATTACTATTGTGCTGCGACAAAATATCTGGTTCAGTCAATGCTATATTCCTAACAAATTTAGCCACTGTACATAATAAATAAATAAAAGTAATACACACCTAGGATTGTTGTAGTTATTTTCTATGTGTTTGCTAAAATATGCTGACCTGGCAGCTTTTAGTGCCTGTCTGTAGCTACAGACACTATCCTTCCATGCACCACAAAATACCTCTAATTTTGTATTCTTCCACTTGCGCTCCATTTTCCAAGCTGCTCCCTTGAGAGATATAAATGACTTGGCTTGAAAGGTCTTTTTTGTAGCATCTCTCTAGTAATTATTTCACCAGTAAACTGCTGCAAAATGTAAAATAAAGCCACATAAAAACTATTTTGCAAAAAAAAATGTAAAGTAACATGATTCTATAACGTTTATGTCACCAGTAAACTGCTGTAAAACTTACAATGAGCCACTTAAAAAAATATATATAGCAAAAATGAATGTATATTAACTTGATTCTATATGATCACTTATAACCCATTTGGATCTGTCTTTCATAATGAGCAAATCCACAATGTGAGGTCACAGAGTCTTTACTGGTATGTTGTGGCAGACAACGCAGTGTGTACAATGGAGATCTAATTGCTAATGTGAGTCTATTTGACTTCATGTTAAGAGATAAACAGGTTGGCAACAAACATGGACTTCCACAGGAAGAGTTAGCAAGAGTGACTGAATCTGGAATTTCTACTGAAACAGAAAGAAATAAACATTCCACAGAACTGTGTTTATCTCCCACTGATATATACAAACACACACACTCCCACAAAGTGTCTTTGGTCTATTGAATGTGCTTCGGTAATCCAGGGCTAGCAAAGCTCTCCCACGGTGAACTGAGGCGGATCACAAATGTTCTCTGCCTGTGGATCCACATGTGGGCTAAATTCTGAGCTCTTCTGCCTCGGTGCGCACACACAAACACACACCTCTTTATCCCGGTCTCTTTGTTATTTCTCACTTTCTGTCTCCCTCATTTTGTATTGTGGGAGCAGAACTGAACTGTAGCTTTAAATGTCCTTCCATTTTGGACCAGTGAGTTATATGTGTAACTCCAATCACAATTTTTCAAATCATGCTGCTATTTTCCTTGCAGGTGAAGTGTGCACATTTGCAATGTTAAGATACATTCTTTTGTCCCAGATTAATATGCATAGACAGCTATACTGATGTGCAAAGGCAAAATGCAGTTACTGCATATTTAGTTAATAACATATTAGTATGGGCATGGCCTTAGAATATGATCTGTCCTCTTACCATATTAGTTCTGACACGCCCTTTTTAGAAAGGGGTTAAGGATACTTAATGTATCAAATAATGAGACTAAGTTTGATACTTGCATGTCCCATTTGAAATAAACTGTCCTGATGCAATTTGTTGAGGCTCCAGTTGATCTTTGATGTTGTCTTGATGAGAGAGAGAACCAGTGAGAGTCAGAGGATCTTGGTGAATGGGCAGTCAAGGCCGTAGGTAGCCTGGCACATGCTTGGGAGTCCTTGGGGCCTTCTAGTGTGGCATGATTCAGCGAGAGAGTGAGAGATAAGAGTTGGTAAGAGATAAGAGAATAAGAGAGAGGAAAAGAGGATGAGAGGAAGTGGGCGCAGCAATTTTATACCCTCGGGAAACAGGTCCCACCTCTCATTGGCTCGACCAATGAGAAGGGTTTGGGTTCCAGGCGGGAATTTGGTTTATTGCTCTTTGTTGTAAAATTGCCCATTGCATGTGCAAGAAAGAAAATAGGAAATATACTTTTAATACTAATATGTTGTACATGGTTTTCTAAAATGCATTAAAATACATTGAGAACGGAAGGGATAAGCTGCTTTTGAGACAGCTGTAAATGAAACGCACAAGATCGCATGTCGCTTGACAACCAAAAAAAACTACATTAATGCTGTATAGCTAACTATATTACTTGAAAAAGTGCTTAGTTATTTTAGTGCTGTTGCCATCATTTTATTAAAGCGATAAGGCACTTGAGTCTGTGCATTACAATGATTTGACCACTTATTGCATTAATTATAAAGATAGCGTACCCACAAATTAACTTTACCTTAACTTTGTTCCAAATGCATATGACTTTCACTCTTCCATGGACCATACAAACAGATGGTAGGTATTACGCTAGTCACCATTCACTTTTATTGCTTCTTTTTCTTTTAAAATACAGTATAACCTTTTTTTTTTACATAGAATGAAAGGGAATGATGATTGAGGTTGTCATTCTCCTTAACATCTTTTATTTGATTCACCTAAGAGAGAAAGTCATACAGATTCGGAAAACCATCCCCTTAAGACAACTAGCAATACTCAATACTCAAACTCACAATACCTTGGCTATTCCTGTTCCCTCACTGTAAGCCTATTATATTTGGTGTTCACTGTTGTGTGGTATTACCAGGTTGTGTGTAAAGTGTGGGTGTGATTTCTCACGGACTATTCAACATGAGGGATTGAGAAAACACGAGAAACATTTCTGTAATCCACAGGTCAAACAACTAGGTACATTTGTATGTGTATGTGTGTGTGTGTGTTTGTGTGCTCTAAATATGGCTGGCAGCCAACAGCAACTTGGCATTGAGAGTGTGTGGGAGCCTGTTGGACACACAGATAATCTTCTAGCAGATTGAATGACATGACTGGGTCAAGTGGAGAGAGACCAAGAGCAACATGAATACAGCATAATGATCAGCGTAAATGACATTACATATCGTTCACACCACAATATGGATGTCAGTCCAATTTAGAGTGCTAAATACAGTTCTGTTACACAGTTCAGTTTAGAAAGTGACAACTGCATCCTATAAACCAAAAAGACAACATTACATTCAGGAACAAATCAACAAGTCTGAGAGAATGAAAACTAGTGGGAGTTACATGAATTTACAAACAGTTTTTAATATTAATTTAACATTTAATAAAGATGCAATGCCAAATTTTTATATTTAATGTTGTAATCGTTACTATAGAAACAGGCAGCAAACTAGGTTTCACTTTTAGCATTGGAGGAACACAATCTATTCCTTATATTTATAAAAAAAATTAGTGTGTTTTTTTTGTCGGACATAGGCTCAGGAAGGCACTAAGATTTAAGATTTATTAGTTTTTTTTTTTCCGGGGCTTCCATATGGGTGTTTTAATGCACAGCAAAATTGTGGTAATTGGCAAAAATGTATGTGTGTCAATCAGTTTTTGCTTAAGCCATTTAAGACCTTAACCCGATAAAGGAAAGCTGTTTAAAGTGTTTACATAACCATACAATTTGTCAGCATATTAAGCATAATCGATTTAAGATTGTGCATGTAATAGTGCTCAATAAGTGGGGCGCAATATGGGTTATTATGAGTTACTAGTGACAAATAGTGCCACGCCAACAGAACTCGAGTCTGCGCTTATAGTGATTTTACATAAAAAATATTGTTTTAAAACATTCTCAATTCACACTTTCATTTATGTTAAGACATCTGTTTGCATAAATGGTATATGTCTGGATTTCATGTTGCATAACTCGAAACAATTGCATTGATATGAATAAATCACATTACTGTTGAAATTTGTTTGTAATTCAAGCATATTTGAATATATTGAGTGTTTAATAATATACAAAGCAGATATATTATACAAAAACACAAATAATTATATACAAAAATAAAATATTGTAATATTCTGTGCAATGTTTATTTATGTGCTCTGATACAATTTGACTGACAACTGTTAATTTCATTAAAAACATTTTTGTATAAGTAAGCTTATTTTGAAACTTTTCTTTGTAACGTAACAAAATATAAACTTTGTAAATGTGTCGTAATTGTTATTTTGAAAGTACATTTTAATTAACGAGTAATTGATTACTCATTTTTTATGGATAGAGTACTCAAAATTACTCAAAAAATTTGAGAAAGTTTTCAGTTATCAATTTCATTATATTAAATGTATTAATTTTAGAAATGTTATACTTTTCCACTTTTAGCTCTTTTATGAACAATTAACAGTCTCATGACAACTCGTGGCAAAATTTGTCCTCTGTGTGAACGCAAGCTGGTGCAGGAAAAATAATTTTGGGATCAGACCCTAGTAAAATTGCCGGGGTCAGTCCCGGGATGTGTCTGTGTGAACAGAAGTAAAGCCGATACCATGAAGGGTGTTTGTCGTAGTGATGACGTATTTATCATGCGATAAATGTAAGTGCAGCGTAGTACTAGCGGGAAGACTAGTAGCTGTACATCGCACCATTAGCTGGGTAATTCCCAGCCAATCACATGTAAGCCGTTGCTTTATAAGTCTGCTCACAATCTATCACATTGCTGTTTCAGTGTGCTAACACGGCAACCTCCACCACCCCACCACCACCAGTTGAGTCCCGTGCTGCACGGGGGTAGGCTCCTCGCCCCTGCCTCCGATCTCTGGCAGGATATAACAGTTCCAAGTGCAAATTATTTGGACCACCAAACGGGGCCTACGCCAAAGAGAGACATTACTTTTCCGTTCTATATTCATCAAATAAATGTCTTCCTGATAGAAATACCATGGATTAAAAAAACATATGGCTGTAATAAACAGTTGCCATTTGTTTTTCTTTCACGGCATTGTGTGACTTGGGATTTTTTTCAGATTATTATCATTATTATTATTTTGTAAATACAAGTAGAGAAATTTATGTTTCCATTGTAAATATTAGTTAAAAGAACAGTCCCAGAACAGTTGCCGGAATGACTTTTCACATGATTAATACCGGGATCTCTGTATGAAAGGGGTTTATGTGAACATAGCTGTAGACAGGTAATTATTTGTGACATACATTTGCCTCCCAACTCAAACAAAATTGGTTTGCCGATAAACATAGCATTACACCTTATCTAGAGCAAAAACACATAACCTTGGGACCTTCCCTGCTGTCTCAGCACACCCATAATTTCACACATCATAAAACATCATTATTTAGTTACAGTACGTCCTTGCGATAGCGCGTCTGCGAGCTCCATGGTTTTTCATTGACAGTCTCCCCTGGTCTCTTTTAAGGAGTATGAAATATTTAATAAATCTTTCGTATTGCTATAACTTGTGAGGTGGAGTGATGCTGTTTTTCAAAGCAAACAGACGTGGAAAATGTTTTGATCCATGGAGACTTGACTGTTTGATAGAGGCTACCTGGTAAACAAGATAAGCTTTGTAGTCGGTGTCTGTACAGTTCTTCTTCAACTACTGAGATCCATGAATTTCACACAAAAAAAATAAAATTTAAGATGCTTTTGAAGGTGATTTACATAATATTAAATGAGAAAATAGTTTGAGTTTTGTAGTGGCGTACCGCAAATCTGTGAGGCCCCTCCGCAAACTAATGGCATGCACAATTGTTAAGATGGATGTACAATCTGTTCAATAGGTTGTACTGTTTAAGAACAAAACATACTCTACTCAAGTGAACACAGATTCTTGTAGCTAAGCAAGCTAAACTTCTTATAGTGTTGCTTTCCGAAACACGCCAGACTGCAATTCATAACTAATTACAAGTATGCATTGCACACTGCATCAGCAGTTACAGAAATAGTCAAACCAGCCCATCTGGCACCAACCTTCATGACACATTTCAAACCGCTGAGATCAAATTTTTCCCCATTCTGATGGTTGATGTGAACATTAACTGAAGCTCCTGACCCGTATCTGTATGATTTTATGCACTGCACTCCTGCCACTCGATTGGCTGATTAGATAATTGCATGGATGATTGTTGGTGCCAGATGGGCTGGTTTGAGTATTTCTATATCTGTGGATCTCCTGGGATTTTCACACACAACATTCTCTAGATTTTATGCAGAAAGGTGCCAAAAACAAATATTTAGAAGGTAACTATATCGCTGTAACGAATGAGGTCGGAGTCAGACAAGGGATGAGGATCCAAATGTGGGTTTATTGATTAAAGGAAACAAACAGGTATGAATAAACAAAACTACCACGATGGGCAAATGAAAACAAAACATGAAAACACAGGAACTGGAACACGGGAACACAGGCATGGAATAAACAAAACTACCACGATGGGCAAATGAAAACAAAACACGAAAACACTGGAACACGGAACACAGGCATGGGAGCGAGCACAAACTACGTACAACAACATTCAACGACAGACAAGGACTAAACCAAAAACCAGGATATAAATACAAAAACATGGGAAAAAGGGGCCAATGAACAAACAGAACACAAACTAGGTGACAAGGTGATTAACAGAAACCACAGGCAAATTAACAAGGGCAGGTGAAAACAATGAACAGTGAACACGAGGGAAAACAAGACTATGGAGGTACAAGGGTGACAAAAGTGAAAACTAAGGAATAACAAAAGTGACAAAATTACAAACAAAGGGCAACAGTGAGACAAGACAGGGTAACCGTTACAATCGCCCCCCTTGAGTACAAAGGTTTGTTTTTGCCACAGTGATGAAAGAACGCTAAACCTGGTTACAATTTTAGTAATTTTGAGTACTCTATACCACAAAAAATGAGTAATCAATTACTCGTTAATTAAAATGTACATTAAAAATAACAATGACACATTTGCAACATTTATATTTTGTTTTATTCACAAAAGTTACAAAGAAAAGTTCCAACTAAGCTTACTTATAATTTTTTTTTTAATGAAATTACAATATTCATTAATAATAATAATAATAATAATAATAATAATAATAATAAATAAATAAAAAAATATTTAAAGTTTCCAGCAAAACCTTTGCACTCACACAGAGCTTACATGACAGCATTACGATTACGGTTAAATATTTAATCTCTGAGTTTACATAAAGGCACTCTCCTTTTTTTCACTTCACATGTTATTATTCAGAAAAACAAGTGGTGAAAATGGGCTTTTTATAAAATGTGCTGTCTAGCGGCAAGAATTTAACACACATACACAGATACATACTGGTCTGAAAAGCTTCAGAGTTTCTTGTACTGCTTCGGATTTTCTTTCCACCACAAAAGCAGATCTTTGTCCATCGGCATGAATTATTCTAATCAGATCCAAATATCAAGTACAATTCAATAATAATCAAAACATTATAATTATTGCCAGCCTTGTTAAAAGATGCCATGATATCTCCTTCTCTAATCAAACAATTTGACGACACACATCCACAGCTTCCCCAGGCTCAATTGTAACTGCAAGATTTGGTAAGAGATTCAGAGGGAAAGTACAGCATACTTCAGCATTGCTCACATCACCAGTGCACCTTCACCACGCGGTTCCCTTCCCTCAGAGTCTTGTTTTCATTTACGAGAAATAAAATATAGGGTCTAACCTAAGTGACCAATCAAGTGACCAATCTTGAGTCACCACAATGGTAAATATGTTCCACCAGCATGTTTCTCTGTCTTGTTTGGTTAGCTTAGAAATTCTCTGTTTGTAATTGTACCATAACAAACTGTGTTCAGGTGGAAATGCTACTGGAACCGTTACTCCATGTGCTCAGAACCATTAGAACCATATTACTTTTATAAATTAGTTAAAGAGGACTCAATTGAGAACACCCATTTAGCAACTAAAATTGAACATCTATTTCTATTGGCAGCAGGGCCAATGTCTTTTGCGTCTTTCAGTTTTGATGTTGGAGATGTTTCATTTTTGATGTATAAGGGATGTTAAATGTTTATCATATTGCAGTTCAGTGCAAATGATCACAGTTTAGTTTTTAGTTCAAATCGTGCAGGTCTAATATTCATGAAGATGCTCTTTACCATTATGACCCAATCAAATTTGTGATCTGAGCTTGAAATCATCAACAAGAGTGACTCTGTGACAACAACTGTAAAATGTCTGTGAATTGCAGTCATTAGCATCTACCCTTCAGCCATCGCTGGCATCTGCCTCAGATGAATTACAGGCACAGGCGACGATGGCTTGACGCAAACTTTTGTTGTAAATCTCAGTGCATACTAACGAGGTGTTTGAGAGGAAGTGTGACATGCTAATCACTTACCTCATTAGCCTGTGTAAAGGGTATAATATGGGGCAAACTAGCAAAATGTGGGTTCCTCCATCACCACCATAACAGCAGTTTTAGAGAGGTTGATAAATCTTACGCTAGTTAGGTGGCCTGATTTAGCTGGTGAGGTGACCAGGAGTGCATTCTGGGAAGTGACATGTTGCAGAAAGACTGGCTGTTAATTCTTAAAGTAATCCCTATTTATCATCTTAAGGAGAACAAATCACATTAAATGGATTGCGTCACTTATAGATGACTTTCACCATGTCTGCTCGGCTGAGGCGTCTGGGCCATGTCATTTTGAATTACACCACCTGCAGGTTAAAGCTAATAAAACCTTAGCTTTATAAAGAAAAAAAAAGTGTTTTGTACAAGAAGAATGGATAAAATGTGACAACACTAGGGTAAACATAGTTGGTCTAGGAGTAGACCTAAATGAAAAGATTTCACAGTTGTTTAATTCCATCAGCCATTATCGTAATCTTGATATTTTTTTATTAATTGTGCAGCCCTAGCTGAAATGTTCACCTAGTTACATGTGTTGAAACTTTAACATGCTATATCTTACCACTTCAGTCTTCATTACAACCATTATAATCAGAGAACTTGTTTTATTTTTCCGCTCGTTCCACATTTGCCTGTGGAGAGACCTGCAGTTTCTTTGGATGTCACAGTATTTTACAGATCTCACCATATCTATTGAGCTTTCTTTTATGCAGCCAGTGTTTTGTGTAAAAGTTGCACTTAACAGCTAAATTTAACAGCACAGCCTCTAATGTCACAGCACTTAGTATGAGCTCATAATTATGAGCTTTATGGTGTACAAACATTCAAAGAGCTGCCAGTTTCTTCCTCAAATGCACATTTATAGTTGCTTTTTGGGGTGTTAAAATGCAGTTGAAGTGGTTCATAAAGGATTTGGGATCGATGTTTTTCAGGTGGGCTTGGTGAGGTCAAACAGGTCAAAACTAAGAGAAAACAATTCAAGTCAGAGCCAAAAAATACATTTTGACATTCTATAATTCTAGAATGTCAATATTATAACAGAAAAAATGGCCAAGAATAGAGTAAAACATAAATGATACCTTAAATCATGCGGCTTGTTGAGGATACGTGTGCTGTAGCTTCTAAATATGTTCTAAATATTTCTAGTGCCCTTAAAGACAATGCAAATCACTATTCACGCATATTTACAAGGGACAGGACAGGCCTTGATTTGATCCATTGCTAACTGATTGGATCATGAAACTGATGAAACATGCCATAATTGATTACTGTGATTGAAGGCTTGGGGTTGAAAAGTAAGACGGATTTGTGATTTAATCCAGAAAAAGAAAGTATTTTCCGAGGTGGAGCACGTTATTACATTCTGCTAAAATACCATGAAGAACAAACGTTTTTTTTTTTTAGTTTGGAATAATTTGCACCAAAAACAAAATGTGCAAAATTAGACCAGGAACATAGATTTGGAAAGTAAATAGGGTCCGTATTGACTTCATATTAAAGGATATTTCAATCTTTTGCCATGCCAACTGTCCCCATCATTAGTGTTGTTAATTCGCAGTCCAGGCCACATAAATCCTTTAAGTCTTTGGTGTTGCTTCTTATCTACCTCTGTGGTGTCTCAGGTCTTTCTCCAGGTTTTCCCCTGCCCTTTGCTTCGAGGAGGACACAGCAGCATTTGTCTCCATGCAGAGTTAACCCTCCAGGGGTCAAACTGCCACTGAAAGCCCCTGGAGCATGTAGACCTGGGTAAAATTCCACTTTTGGAGTTGTTACACAACTAGGCTTAAACAAAGTCACAGTGTGTGCGCCTGAAAGCAAATAGCGTCTGTGTTGCATTTGGGCAAACAGACTTGCATTTCTCTCAACCCAGAATGCTTCTGCACCAAATTCTGATGTTTCAGAAAGACTCGCAGTTGTGTTATAAATCATAAACACTCTGATCTTTTCAAAGTAGAGGTCAAGCAGTAAAATAATGGAGTTTTTAGAAGCAGATATAATTGCAGCCACTGTTCTTTGTGCCAAATAATTCACAGTGGCCATTTGATTGCCTGATATCTAGTGTGGTTTGTGCAGATAGCATATACATACAAAGAGATTAGCAGGTCTTTGCAGCCTCTGTGAACAAACCATTTACCTGTGAGCAAAGAAGAGTTAGCTGTGTCAAAGAGGAAGAGATTTAGGACTATTTGTTTTCAACCATTGGTAGATGGACGGAGTGTTTGGAAACCTGTCTGAAAACAGTAACATATTTAGCAATTCCATTTCATGGCGCTAATTGTGCAGAAATTACATAGTTCACCATCAAATGGACAGCGTTGACCCAAAAAATGAAAACTGTGTCATTAACTTACCCTCATGTTGATTTAAGCCTGCATGACATACTTTCTTCCATTGGAACACAAAAATGAAGAATGGAGAATAAAAAAAGATGAAATGAAAGTAAATGGTGACTTAGGATACCTGGCATGCTACCTGGTATCCCCTTTCATGTTCCATGGAGGAAAGAAAGTCATTCAAGTTTGGCATAACATGAGATTTAAAATAATAATTTTGTGGTGAAATGTTCCTTTAACATTGTCCACATGTATGGATATTGTATTTAGGCTTCGCATGTGACAAAACAACATGGCGGCAATCACAAAGGAGTTGGTCTTTGGTTGAAACACCAACAAAACTGAATCTGGGAAGAAAACGAATTAAGTTTTTACATTGGAACCTGTTTGAGTCAAAATATTGTTTCATCCGATATGCCATTTTCAAAATAAAATCAAGATTTTTTGTAAAACGGCACGCTGTTAAACACAATGGTCACATTTGTGGACTGTACGCTCAGTTTCAGTTAAAATATCCTATAATTTACTGTGCATTATCACATTGAGAATCAATGGATGCATCCACAAACTAGAAAATGTTGCTTTCAGAGGCTTTATATGCAGTTAGGATGAACATAAGCAGAATTTCAAACTGTTCTGAGACCAGTGCAGGCAGACAGCACACAAGAGGTTAAGTCATTAACTAAATAGGGAGCAATAGAGAAGGGAGCATCCTATGGCTTTCTGTGCATTCAATCCAAACTTCCTATTTCAAGTTTCAGGTTGCAGATGTTTGGACCACTCAACATGTTTGGCAGACATGGCACAATGGTAATAAGTACACAGATTCAGAATTTATAATGTATAATATTAATTTAACATGGTTGGCAGTGAATGGATGATGCTGGCCAATAATTTCAAGGAAGTACCTAAATGCTAAATAAGCATGCAAATACTTTACATAAAATGGTTTTAAAGCTACACTAAATAACCTTTTTTTAAAAATATCAAAATGTTATTAATGAGTGAGTGCAACAAAAATCAATCTTCCAAAAAATGTCTTTACACAAATAAACTTTGATAAACCTATAATAATTTTTAAATTGTAGAGCTGATAAGACGGGTTGACAGGAAATTGTGTACATACGTAATTCGCCCATGTGTGTTCACATCAAATCTGTACACAGAGAAAATAAGCTCTGGCTACTGTAGCACATGTATGGTGTGGGAGTAGCGTGAAGCTGAAAGTCTGTTGTCACAACGAATGAGAAAAATGTACCATGGATCATTCAAAACGGCAAACCTCCGGGGAATCACTGGCTGTAAAAACATAGAAACCCTGAACAGAGCAGAGTCTACAAAGAAAAAGTGAAAGCAACAGAGTCTGTAATAAAACCCAAATCAATATCAGCTTGGCATTTCTGAGGTGGCGGCAACTCCGAGATCTGAAAGGATTTAAAAGTGACCCAGAGATGACTTTTTTTTTTTCTCAACAGGTATATTTTATTGATATGGTTTACGTATAGTGAAATACAATAATTATACTGTAATCGGTGTAGAACATTTCACTTGATAGCACACCTGTGTATTTTTCTTTATATCGGCAATCATTTACATAAATAAATCCTTTAGTCTTTAGCCAAGAACATATGAGTCTTGAAATGATATTGACCACTGGTTGGTAACAATGACAATCTATAAATTAGTTACTACCGTGATATATTTGGCCAGAAAATCCTGCAGTTGTAAAAAGTTTACAACGTTTGAACTTATCAGACTAGCAATCGTTATATCTAATGTTAACGAACGTTGCCTCACTTTTGTAACGTCATTTATTTCAAAACATCAATGTTTCCAAAAAGTCAAAACAACAGCATAAGATATGGCACTTACCTGCTCAGATGACATTTTTTCAGATAATGTTTTTTTTTCCTTTCTTTCGCTATGTATTTGTCCATTCGCTCTGATAAGATGTCCTGTATCAATGTGTACACCGGTGCCTCAAACCACATTCATCCGTGCAGAGGAGCAGAGCCAAAGCACAACTTGCGTCATTACCAAAACAATGTTCTTCTGCAAGACGCATGCAGTTTTACTTTTTATCTGCTAGATGGCCAAAAGTTACATAGTGTAGCTTTAATAAAATGTAAAGACTATTAAAAAGTGTCAATTCAACAAGTTCAGATGTTAAATAACAATGTTTTTCTCAGAACAAATAATAGTTCCTGGTGTTATCCACTAACGTAATGAGACATATTGTTAGAAACCATAGTAACGAAGTTCAATGGAAAGGAGGCGGTGAGAACTGCTTAACAATGTAAATAATATTTTAATAACAAACTTAAACAAAAAGACAAACACAAACACATGCCGGGCACCTGCCTGTAACTCTCTCTCTCTGGAACTGCCACTTCTGTTTGCCTTTATCCCTCTCGTGGGCTTGATTAGCCTGATTAGGGGCCGGGTGTGCAGCATCACGACCTGGCCCACCATTATTAAATATAAATGTCTGTTTAATGTAAATGTGCCTGTATTAAAGTACATTAAATAAGTAGGCTGATTAAAATCTGATCAAATGCAAATGTTAAGGAACAAATGTGTTTAATGAATTTTTATTCTACAGTGTCTACAGCAAAGCCTTGGAGAAATTAACCACATTCAACACATTAAAAGTGCGCTTGTGAGAGAGAGAGAGAGAGAGAGAGAGAGAGAGATCTGATTTGATTTTAAACAAAACTTTATTTACAATTCGCCAAATCACACATTATTCTATAAATTCACATCATAATTATTAGAGGGAAAAAAACATTAAATTAAAAACAAAAGAATAACGCATCATCATCATCGATTTTACACAGACCTTCCCAACTACACCATTTCAATTTAAAAGTACCAAGATCACACATAGCTTTGTAAAAACTGAAATCAATCAAAATTCTTGCTTTAAGTAACGATTTAAAAACAAAAATAACATCATCATTGCTTTTTTGCTCAATTTTGTTTTTCCTACTCATGTATATTGCCAACTTCGCTTGTCCCAAAATAAAATTCAACAATTGAAAAACAACTCGCTTTTTTGATCATATTTAAAACCAAAAATAAAAGTCTCAGGAAAAAAACACTCTTTAAACTTATTACACAGTCTTTCTACCATTTCAAACAAAGGTTCAAGTCTGATACATTGCATGAAAGCATGAAACACGGTCTCTTTTTTTTAAACAAAAAGGACAACCTGAGTTATTCTTCTAATCTAAAACGGAAATAAAAGAATTCACTGCAACCGCTCCATGCAAGACTCTCCACTGTAAATCTCCTGTTCTTTTTGATAATGGTGGCTTGTACAACACTCTCCATACAGGTCTTACCTCATCACCCAACTTTAACACAGCACGCCAAGGGGTATCAACTCTATTATTCAACTATTTTTTGTTTAAAACGAGCACACACATTTTATACAGTTCTTTCCCAACACATGAAAATAAATCAACAGATGAAAACTTCCTTTTTTGAATAAACCATCCCGAACACTCTTCAATTTTTGGTTGAATTAACAAACAAGGAAACAAATCTTCACTATCAGGGATATTAGTCCCTAAAGAGAATTCCTCCAACATAAATTTTTCTTCAACCGTAAATACTTCTTTTAATTTATTCAGATAACGAGAAACTGAACGAACAGATCGAATTCCAATCTTTTCAGTAAAAGTTACTACATTCTGAAAACCAGGCCCAGTTAAACACAATAAATGATTTAAAACATAAATTCCTGAGTCCTTTAAACTCCTACTAAATCCTGGTAGGAAATTGGGTGCAGATACATCTAGTCTTGCATTAAGTATCAAGGGTTCATTCAATAACCAAAAAATTGAGTGAAAATTTTCAGTCCTTTCAATGTGAAAAAGATTCCAGATCTTAAAAAGGTGTTGATAAAAAAACGGCAATTTGGAGAGATCCAAACACTGAGGGTCCATTAGAAAAAGAGATTTGTCCATTCCGAAATTTCCAACAGTCTTAAGTAGGGCACAACTGATTGCCCTCCAACTCACATTCATCGGTCCGTCAAGAAATCTTTGTAAAAAATGTAGTCGGAAAGCTGCAATCCTGCTCTGTAAGTGAATCAACCCCTGGCCTCCTTCTTCCTTAGGTAGAAATAAAATACTCTGTGGAATCCAGTGACGTTTGTCCCAAAAAAAATCAACAAAAGCTGCTTGAATTTCGGCTATTAGTTTCACAGGAGGATCAATACAAACCAGTCTGTGCCATAACAAAGAGGCAACCAAATTATATACAATAAGCGTTCTACCCCTATAAGACATGTTGGGTAGAAGCCACTTCCATTTATCTAAACGTCCTTTAACTTTTTGTAAAACACCATCCCAATTCTTTTGTAACAAATTATCATCTCCCAAAAAAAACCCTAAATATTTCAAACCCCACCTATTCCAACACAAACCTTCAGGAAGTCTTGGTTTCCCTTCCTTCCAATCTCCTAATAAAAACGCTTCACTTTTTTTCCAATTGACTTTTGCTGATGACTATTTTCCAAAGTCCTCTATCAGTCTAGCTAAAACATGTATATCACTTTGTTTATTAATTACTATTATGAGATCATCAGCATCAGCTGATAAACAAAAATCAATTTCACATAAAGGTATCTTGAAACCATCTAAATTCTTCCTGATTGTTTGTAAAAGGGGTTCAATGACAAGAGAATACAACATTCCAGATAACGAACAACCTTGTCTAATACCTCTTTTGACCTTGAACGGAGCACATAAACCACCATTAATCTTAATTATACTCTCTATGTCACTATAAAGAATTTTAATCATGTTTAGAAAATTCTCATTAAAACCAAAAGCTTCTAAAATATTCCATAGAAACTCATGCTCAACCCGATCAAAAGCTTTTTCTTGGTCAAGAGACAACAAACCACAGTTGATACTAAATAATTTGGAAACTTGTATAGCATCTCTAATCAAAGAAATATTGTCAAATATTGACCTACCGGGTATACAGTATGATTGATCTGAATGGATCACCTGTCCCATTACCTTAGTCATTCTCTTAGCCAATGTTTTAGAAAGTAATTTATAGTCACTGCACAGAAGTGATACCGGCCTCCAGTTCTTGATCTCCGAAAGATCCCTCTTTTTCGGAAGGAGAGTAACTACTGCCCTTCGGCAACTCAACGGCAGCCCACCCTTCAGCAAACTGTCGTTGAAAACCTCTAGCAGGTCAACTCCTAACTCCGACCAGAAAGCCTTCAGAAAATCCACTGGAAGCCCATCTATACCTGGAGCTTTCCCAGACTCCATATCATGGAGTGCCTTATACAGCTCTCCCAGGGTTAGGCTACATTCCAGTTCTTCACTGGACTCCTCTGAGATCTTTGGTAAATCCTCTAGAAAAGGAGATTTTCCTTTTTTTTCTGGCTTGAGTTCACTTTTGTACAGGGATTGATAAAAAACCATTGCTACATCACAAATCTGTCTGGGATTATATAACAAATTTCCATCCTCAGAATGTAGGGCATGAATTAAACGTTTCTGCCCATTTTTCTTCTCATGACCAAAGAAATACTTGGAAGGGGCATCCATTTGGTCAATATTTAAAAAATGAGCACGAACTAAAGCACCTTGTGCCTTAAACTCTAACAGCTCTTTAAGTTCAGCTTTTTTCTTCAAACAAGTTTCCAAAATATTACTATCACCCGAGGATTGATACAACTTTTGTAAATCTATTAATTGTTTTTCAAGAAATTCTACAGAACGATTAAATTCTTTTGTAACATTCCGAGTATATTGTTGTGTGAATTGCTTTATATGTACCTTTCCATAATCCCACAATTGCTGTAAGGATTTAAAAGACGTTTTCGTTTCTTTAAAAGATTTCCCAAAAAATTTAAACGATTCAATAAATAATTTATCATTTAAAAGACTTGTATTAAAATGCCAATAAGCACTTTTGGATTTCACTGAATTTAAAATAAACGTACAACTTACCATACTATGATCAGTAAAAGACAAAGGCGTGATAAAACATTTGTTAAATAAATTTAAATGATGTTTAAATACAGAAAATCTATCTAATCTCGCCAGTGATATATAATTATCACGCATGTGTGCCCATGTATACTGTTTTTCATTACCATTTATCATTCTCCAAATGTCACATAAATCATATTTCTCAATCAGATGAATTAACCTCTTACGTGAAGCCATATGAGGTTCAACATGATTCCTGTCCATATCAAACTCAGTACAATTAAAATCACCACCCAAAAAAAGAAAATCTTCAGAAACGCAATCTTTTAGTGTTGCACAAAGAGTATCCAAAAAAAGAAATCTTTCTATAGGTGCCGTTGGAATATAAACACAAATAAAAACACAAACAACATTTTCAAAAGAAGCTCTAACTTTTAACAGTCTGCCTTTCACAACTTCAACTACATCAAATGAACTTGGTTTAAACTTTTTATTAAATAAAACAGCCACCCCACCACTTATATTGGAGTAATGACTTAGAACGGATAATCCACTAAATTCCTTCATCCAGTCAACCTCATTCTCTACACTACTATGAGTTTCCTGTAAAAAAGTTGTGTCTATATTTTTCTGCTCAATTTCCTCAAAAATATATGCTCTTTTCTTTAAATTGTTCGCCCCATTAACATTCATAGATGCAATATGAATTTCATTCATAAAGAAGGCAAAGAAAGAGAAAGAACACAATACGCCATACCAACAGGAAAAAAATATTCCTTTTCTTCCACTTATACAACATCATTGTTGTGAGCGATATTTAAGTTCCTCACTATTTTCTTCAACCTATACGCTTCTTTATTGGTAAATGAATTACTAGCCATCAAACTCTTTGCCCGATCCACAAATTGTTTCAAATCAGGAAAATATTCTTGCACTTTTACACCTCTTTTATTTTTTGTTGACCTGAGAAACAATTTAATGTCCTCAAGATCATAACTACGTACATTAAGTTCACCCTGCGAAAAACTCTCACTGCATTCAGACGAATCACTGTCACTTTCCATCTCTTGAGTATCCTCATCTCGTAGTTCAGTTGTCTTACTGATTTTTGCATCTAGCGCTTTATTTTTCATCTTTCTTTTTTGTGGTGTCTTAAAAGAAAACTGCTCTTGTTCTGGTGTCAACTGTGCTTCTTCAGCCATTACACTGATTTGAAACTCTTCACCATTTGCACCTTTTTTGCTTTCTGAAGGATTAACCACCTTATCAGAAACACTTAAAACACTACTTGTAGGTAAATTCTTAGGAATTGGATCTGCTTGTTCAATCTGAGATGAAGCTACTTCAGCCTCAGTTTCTACCGAAGGATCTACCACATTCTCCACCACTACCGAACCTTCTTCTTGAACATCCATATTACCTTCTTTTCCATCATTTTCCTTACCCTGTACAACTACTTCATTACTTTTTTCTCCCTCAACATTTTTGGTTGGGCAATTCCGAACTAAATGCCCTTTAGCGTAGAAGTCGTTCAGCGCATCTGGAAGGGAGGCATCTTTGTCACAGGCAACTGATGTTGTCCTGTAGTTGGTGATGGCCTGGATGCCCTGCCACATGCGCCGCGTGTCACCGCTGTCCTGGAAGTGACTGTGGATTCTCTGGGCGTGTGCGTGCTTTGCCTCTCTGATTGCCCGTGACAGTTTGGCCCTAGCTGTTCTTAGGGCTGCCTTATCGCCTGCTCTGAAGGCGGAGTCTCGGGACCTCAGCAGCGTGCGCACCTCCGCAGTCATCCACGGCTTCTGGTTGGAGCGTGTGGTGATGGTCTTGGAGAAAGTGACATCATCAATGCACTTGCTGATGTAGCTGGTCACTGATGCTGTGTATTCCTCCAAGTTGGTAGAATCGCCATATGTTGCAGCCTCCCTGAACATGTGCCAGTCAGTACACTCAAAACAGTCCTGAAGAGCAGAGATGGCTCCTGCTGGCCAGGTTTTCACCTGCTTCTGAAGCGGTTTTGTGCGTCTGACTAGCGGTCTGTATGCTGGAATTAACATAACAGAGATGTGGTCTGAGTAGCCGAGGTGGGGCGGGGCTCCGCCCGTACGTGCCTGGGATGTTTGTGTAAACAAGATCAAGCCGTTCAGCCCTCTCGTTGCAAAGTCCACATACTGATGGAATTTAGGGAGCACTGTCTTGAGATTTGCATGGTTGAAATCTCCGGCGACAATAAACAGTCCGTCGGGGTGAGCGTTCTGCAGTTCGCTCATAGCCCCATACAGTTCACAGAGCGCTTCCTTAGCGTTAGCTTGGGGAATGTAAACTCGGTTATGCAAACAGTGGTGAATTCCCGTGGTAGATAAAAAGGTCTGCATCTAACAGTCACAAGCTCCAACAGCGTATGAACAGTAACTAGAGACTAGCATAGAGTTCTTGCACCATTCCGTGTTGATGTAAACACACAAGCCACCACCGCGAGTCTTACCGCGAGAGAGCTGTATTTCTGTCGGCACGAAACGAGGCGAGCCCGTCTAGCTGAATGGCGGCATCCGAACTCTGTCGCTGAGCCACGTCTCCGTGAAAACAAAGACGCAGCAGTCTCTAAACTCACTCTGCGTAGCCTGCTGGAGTCGGATATAGTCCAGTTTATTGTCCAGGGAGCAAACATTTGAGAGCAGGATAGACGGGAGAGCCGGCCGGCTAGGGTTTGTTTTTAGCCTAGCATGGACCCCCGCCCTCTTTCCGCGACTTCCGCTTTCTCGCACACCGCTACGACGTCCTCTCCCCGGCCACCGGCATCAGGCGACGCCGAGGGCTGGAGGCCTGGTCTCCGCAGCAAGCCGAGTACGCGTAGCGCCTCCTGCAGGTCATCATGCAGCTTGGTTTTTGCATGAGTCTTATATTTGAGTAGTGTCTGGCGATGGTAGACACGAACACTGGTTGCTCCGATGTCCATGTGTTGCAAAAGTCGGGCTTTTTTAACAAAAATAGCACCATTGTGGATCCGGAGTGGCCGCTGCGTGCTACCGCGCCGCCATCTTGGATCAGCAGCTGAGTGTATTCAAACCCTGTGTTTGTTGGGCCGCCATGCCTCCGACTGACGGACAGCGCGTACCCGACCCTCCAAATAACTAAACAAATAAACAAAACAGACAACAACACCAAAAAAAAAAGAAACCAGATAAGCAGAAAAAGAGAGTAAAAAAAACTCACACCCCTCTGCACCACGCTCACACACCCTCGCTCAACAGTCACACCGGAAAACCAGACAGTGAGAGAGAGAGAGAGAGAGAGAGAGAGAGAGGCTGATACAGAAAAGTGCCATTGACTATGTTAGCAGAAAATTAACGTCAAAGCACTAATGATTTGAGTGCTCTGTTTAATTGAATCCTGGAATATTAATTGTACAGTGGTTTGGTTCTGGTGGATTTAAGCCTCTGCTTCACCTCTATATGCTGCCATATGGCGGCCACCGGTGGAATTTGCTAGTAAGCTGAGGTTTACGACCTAACACATATGGGTGCCCCATAGCATCTGCTCTAATTCAGCACTGTGAGAATATCGCAATCACTAAAATAAATGCAGAGTGCTTCACTTATTATCAACCTCATGGGGTGAATGGAATGGGCTGTTGCTTAAATTCACAAGCCCAGAGAGAAAATGTCTAAAGATGGGACGGCTCTCACCAACTATAAAGGTTACAAAAGAGGAATTTAGTGGGCCCCCTTCATCTAAGGTCCAGGATAATGTTAAGGCTGGTTAATATTTCAACAAGTTAGTGCATTTGGGCGTGTGTGTAAGAGTTTGTTTGTGAGTTTGTTTTTGAGGGATCGAAAAAGAGAAGCTATGAAACTGAGAGATCAGCTGTTGGATTAACTTTATTTGATACAGCTCTTGTCAGAAGTAACATCGCTTCAAAATTGCCAAGATGTATGTTTAAGAACTTCTTAGCAGCATAGCGTGTTGCCATATTTCTGATGGTAACCGTAACAACTGTTTTCAACCCAATTGAGATGCTGGTGACTGACATGTTTCTCACTCTCGAGTAATATACCTTTTACCTCAAAAGACAATAAAACACAATACAATGTCATATATAAAATATACATTTTTTTTTTATTAATCAAATTAAATCAATTAAATCAATAAAATAAACAATAGCCTTTTAGAATTTTTAAATAACCCTTAAATGATCAAATATAACACATTAAGTGTTTACAGTATTCACAATACCCTATTCACATTTCACTTCAGACTCATAGTAACATAAACACTAAAATATCACATCACACATCGTTTAAATGTGACTCATAAACATAATTATAACAATATGTTTCACCCTTTGGAATGTCAATACTTAGTGATAGTATAGAAACTCACACTCAATGTCTTTGAAATAAAAGAGCAGGCCTGTTGGATACCTCACTGTTGGCAATCCGAGTTTTTCTTCAAACGCTCCACGAGGAATTCACGAGCGATCGGTCCGTTGAACACAGATATCACGAACAAACATTGTTGCCAGAGGAACCACTGAGAATTTCCTGGATCTCAGGGCACTATCTGGTTCTTCCTATGACTCTTTGGCAAGAAGTGGTCAACTCCATTTACTTTGTTATTCATTAAGCGAATTTATGGTCTATAACACTCACACAGGGATCTCTCTGGAAAAAACAAACACAGCCTCTCGATTTGCTTGTTGACACTTATGAGAGAAATTGCTATCTCTCACTGCTTAAACAATCACACACTAATCTATTAAAAGCGTCCTTTACAGTAGCTTAAAAAATAGCATTAGCACTCGTCTAAACTTTACTCACATCTCCTCTCTCGCTCTCTCCTTCGTTCCTCCCCGCCCCTCCTACTTAACCAATCACAGACATCCTAACAGTTATGTACAGGTAAACCTTCAATTCACATCAAAATTTTCGTTTCTTTTTTATTGCAACATCAAATAACCATATATACACCTTTTACACATAATATACATAAAATAAAATAAATTAACAATCAATTAAGATAACTTAATGTTTTACCAAGGTTACACTATAACATTTGAACAGGTCTACACAAATATTTTAGCAGGGCTACATGTTGTATTGATCAAGTTGCCGGGGATGTGGCTCTATTTGTTGGTCACGAAATGAGTCTCAATGTGTTTGTGCATGCATGTGCATATGTATGTGTGTGAGTGTGTGTAAGTGCAGGGTAGACGAGGGAGCTTTTCAACCGAAATTGAAATAAATGTAGGATATTATAGACATTATTTGACATTCTTAACTGATTTACTTTAACCAGTGTCTTTTTTTATAAAGTAATTTTGTTGTGGTAGCATGCATGGTACATGTGTGAGTGTGTGTGTGTGGTGGGGGGTTTGGGGGCCCACATATTTCAAATCGTTTAAAAACCATACTAAACGTTGTTTTGTTTTTTTTTATGTAAAAATGCAGAACGTTTTTTGTGAGGGTTAGGTTTAGGGGATATAATCTATAGTTCGTAAAGCATAAAAATAATTTTGTCTACGGAGAGTCCTTTTAAGGGTAGCCGCAACAACATATGTGTGCATGTGGGTGAGACAAGAATGAAAAAGAGAGAGAGAGAGAGAGAGAGAGAGAGAGAGGTTTCAGGTTTAACATACACTTTTAACACAAAAAGGTTTAACACAAAAAGGACAACCCATACTAACACTAGGATTAAGATGCATCACATGTCTGTTTGTAGCTATAGATCCATGTACAACCCTCCACTGGAGGTCACCAGTCCGCTTATCAATCGGCTGTTTGTACAGGATACTCCAACTGCCTTTAGGGGAAGAGTCAGTGCCAAAATCTTCTGTCCATCTTGTTGAAAGAACCCCAGCTAAAGAATGTAAATTAGACACCTTTACACAGGTGACAGGCTTTCTTTCCTACTGACTCAAAATCATCCATTTGTGGAGTTCTGAATGACAATATACATCTCTCCTCTTCCTGCCAGTCCCCCACAGCAGTTCTTACAACCAGAGAGGGAAAAAGATACTCACATCCCTTTCTCCTTTAATCAATAATAGTTGGATTGTCCAAGAAAGAATGATATTTAAAATCCAGTTCCTCAAACACCTCTGTGGTGAGTTTTTGTAACAGTCGAGTTGACCTCACCCCAGCTTTCTTGCCCAAAGTTTCCAAACTGGTATGCAGTATATGACCCAGCTTTTTGCACCCAGCAGACAGTAAACGTGAACGCAAAAATGCTGAGGACAACAGTCTCGAAGGCATGAAAGAGTTAAAAAACAATGGTTCCTCCAACAGCCACATCCCAGCAGGTACTTCAGGTGATCTTAAAAAAGCAAAAACCTTCCAGGCTTCCAGAACAGATTTGTAGAAAGGAGTAAGATCTGCAAGCTTAGCCTCTTCAAGCTTCATCAGAAACAAATGTTTATCAAGTCCCATTCCACCAGCTCTTTTCAAAAGTACCACTGCGGTGTCAAACCAAACACTGTCCTTATTGTATAATAGTCTCTGGGCAGCTTGTAAACGAAAAGTCATTAGCCTGGACCTGATATCCACCAAACAGTGCCCCCCTTCTTGTACTAGAAGAAACAGTACAGAGGAACAAACAAAGTGTTGTCCCAACCAGAAAAAATTCACAAAATTTCTTGGGCTTCTTGCACTAATCCAGCAGGTGGTTGTAGCTCATTAAATCTGTGCCACAAGGTGGAAGAGACCAAATAATTGAAAATCAAGACTCTCCCCCTGTAAGATAGTTTGGGTAGCAACCAGGTCCAGCGAGACAATCGGGTGCATACATTCTCCATTACACCCTCCCAATTTAACCCTTCTTTGCCCCAATTAAGCTTTCCTGGCATTGATGGTAAACAATGTAGAGTATCTTGACCTTCACTGTTGTCCCAATTTACTTTTGCTGATGAGGCCTTCTCATATAACTGAAGAACTTCAGACAGGGCAGCCTGTCACTAACCAAGGACTAACAAACACAGTCACATCATCAGCATAAGCAGTAAGAGTAACATTTTAATTTGGAAACACAGTTGGTATTGAAAAAACACATAATGTCTTTATATTAAAATGTAGAGGTTAAATCGCAATACTATACAACAAACCAGACAACGGACAACCTTGCCTGATTCCTCTTAGGACAGAAATTGGTTTGCTTAACCTCCCCCCCACTTTTACCATGCATGAAGCACCAGCATAAAACAGTTGTTGTATTCAATTTAAAAAACCTTCCCCAAAACCAAAAACTTTAAGTAAGTTGAATAAATAATTGTGATGTACCTGATCAAAAGCTTTTTCCTGATCTAAGGCAACTAGCCCAACCCCTATGTTAGAAGTTCTACAAATGTCTAAAATGTCTCGTACTAAATACAAATGATCCATTATTGACCTATTTGGTACACAATATGTATGCACTATTATATGTATATATTTCTTTAGAAAGTCATTTTGATAAAATCTTGTATTCCGTGGTCAATAAGGCAACAGGCCTCCAGTTCTTTAATAAAGACAAATCTCCCTTTTTTGGAAGTAAAGAAAGAACAGCATGACGACAGGTAATGGAGAAAAAAAACATCTTTGTAACATTGACAAAATATCTCATAAAGATCAATACCAAGATGGTTCCAAAAGTGTTTATAAAACTCTGATGTCTAACCATCAACACCAGGGGATCGCCCCGAGCTGAGCTGTGCAACTGCAGATGTGAGCTCCTCAAAAGATACAAGAGAGTCCAAGGCAGTCTTTGAAACAGAGTCCAATTTAGGGAGGCCTTGAAATAACTGTTCAGCACAGTCCAAATCACAATGTTCTGCAGTATATAAACAGGAATAAAAATCCACTGCATGATGACGCATCTCTGCAATGTTAGTTGTAACCCTTCCATCAGGCAGACAGAGACAAACCATTTGTTTGTGCTGTGCTACTGAACGTTCCAAATTTAAAAAAAAATATGCACTTAGGGCATCCATATCATTAACAGAAATAAAACAAGACCTCACCAAGGCTTCTTTCACCCTTTCATTTAAGAAGGACCCCAACTCACTCTTTTTTGTTGTAAACAATAAAACAAACCGGGATCGTATCGGTCCAACAATTCTTTCTTTATTGAATCTATAGATCTTTCAAGAGTTTGAAATAACTTTTTTTTTTTATTCTATTTGTAGTTAACAGTATATTTCTGACAAAACATTTGTATTTGTGTTTTCCCAATTTCTCACCATTGTCTCAAATTTTCCAACATTCCCAAAAAAAAAAAAAAATTTTTTTTACAGAAAATAGCATCTTGCAATAACTTAGCATTAAAGTGCCAATATGAAGATTTCTTAGAAAATTGAGACAAACTTAATGACATAAAAACCATATGATGATCTGAGAACCACACTGGAAAAATTGAGCACTTAATGACCCGAATACTAAAACACTTGGATATATAAATTCTGTCCAAATTCTGTTCTGGCAGCACTCACTCAATTATCAGATATTTTTACCCAAGCTTATTGTCAGGAAAAATAATTTTTGATCCTCCACATATCTAAAAGTTCAGTTTCAAAAATGTTTCCCATGGCTAAGTATCTGTTGCCACTTCCAACAAATTCTCGAATCAGCTTCATTATCTACATCACTATGAGTTTCCTGAAGCATTACAACATTTAGTCTTTTTAGCTGTATGCTTTCCAACACCAAATCACGTTTATGTCTATCCCTCCCACCATTAACATTAATCTATATATATATATATATATATATTAAAGAGGAAGAACAACAGACATATCACAAAAAGAAGGAAAGATGAAAAGCCCATGTGATTTCTGGTTAGTCACTCAAAAACTTTTTACCCTTTCCTTCATTTCTTAATGCGGTGAGATACTTCTTTAACCGAAAACGCTTCTTTTCACTCAAAAGATCAAAGCCAACTGCCTTTTGAAGAACTGTAACAGACCTAACAAACTTCTCAATGTCTGGGAAAAAATCTTTAACATTCACCTGTTTGCCAAAAGTATCATCCAGAAAATTATTTATTTCCTAAAGGATATGTGAGGTAAATTCCTTTTGAAGATCTCCTTGTGAACTATCAATTTCAATAGAATCATGTCATTATTTGTACAATTTAATGACCCACTCTGGTTAATTCCATCAGATTCTTCAACATTACAGTCACTTTGCTCAACATTGCTGTTACCTGGTACTTCAAATTTAGAAATGCTATTCCATTCAACAACACTAGTTACAGGTATAATGTTCTCAGCATTACCACTGCGAGTAACATCCCTAACACCACCGACACTGCACTCAGTAATCTCTGTCGCATCTGCCTGTATCTGCACATCAGGTACTGGCTCAGAGATGACATGCGATGCCGTGTCAGTGTCTGATTTTCGAAATCCAGAAGGACCTGGAATTTATTTTTCAGCAACATTTGCGAGGGCAATCACAACATCAGCACCCCCCTCTAAAGCAGCATTTTCTGCTCCTCCATGCTCCCTATGTGGACAAGCAAGCCATTTATGCCCTATGTCACCACAGTCAAAACATCACAAGATACCAGTAGTTGCATAAATCATATATGATCTTCCATCCAGTGTATTTTCTGGAGAGTCCAAAAATATATACACTTGTCTTCCAAAAGACTGAACATGTTTTAAAGAAGGATGTTTACAACCTAAATAGATCGTTCTAAGCACTAGCAAACTTTCCGAATCTCATCAATTCACATTCCAACGCATCATTAGAAATGAAAGGTGGGATATTTGAAATTATGGTTTTGCTGGAAGATGCATAAAGCGGAGTAACTTGCACAAGATTATCACGTATGACAATACCATTTTCAATCAACCTGCTAGCAGTGGTTTTCTCTTTTACAAACACAACAACTGCTTTATTCATTCGGGACGCAGATAAAAATACTTTCAAAACCTACCTCCTCTCCCACTACCACGAGAACATCCTCCACCATAACACCATCATCAGGTACACACCGCACACCATGCTGCAACGACAGAGATGAGCATCTCTTGAGACGCCATCCTATTGCACAACTTTTGTTACACTCTAATAAAACACTTACAAAAAAAAAGATATCTAAAAAAAAAAAATAAAACACCCAGAACATGCAAAAGAGAAAAATTAAGACGTGAGAGAAGAAAAGAAAAGAAAAAGAATGGGAAAGAAAAGAAAAGAAAAGGAAGGAGAAATAAACTTTGCAGCTCAGTTCTCACTAGACACCACTCTCACCCAAACACTCCAGCATACACACACACACACACACACACACATGTTGTGTTTCCATGTTTTATGGGGACCTTCCATAGACATAATGGTTTTTATACTGTACAAACTTTATATTCTATCCCCTAAACCTAACCCTACCCCTAAACCTAACCCTCACAGAAAACTTTCTGCATTTTTACATTTTCAAAAAACATAATTTATTATGATTTATAAGCTGTTTTCCTCATGGGGACCGACAAAATGTCCCCACTAGGTCAAAAATTTCGGGTTTTACTATGCTTATGGGGACATTTGGTCCCCACAAAGTGATAAATACACGCTCACACACACACACACACACACACACACACACACACACACACACACACACACACACACACACACACACACACACACACACAGACAGAGAGAGAGAGAGGGAGAGAGAGAGAGAGAGAGAGAGAGAGAGAGAGCGAGAGAGCGAGAATGAAAGAGAAGGTGCACAAGGGTCCTTTTCAATCACAATTGTAATAAATTTAAGATATTATAGACAATGTTTGTCATTCTTGTCTGATGTAATTTGTTTTAATTGGTTAATTGTGGTAGCCTGTAGGGCTCTATTAAATAACTGAAATAATTTGGCAAAGTGATATGGAACTGTTATGCGGTCAAGAACTGGAACTACTTCTTAGACATTTGTTTACTTGAAAAATAATTGCACACCTTAGAATGTCCATCAAGAAATCAACAGACCCGTGGAATATATACCATGTGGTACCACGTTCATCTGTACAAACAATAGTAAGCAAGTATAAACACCATGGGACCATGCAGCCATCATACCGCTCAGGAAGGAGATGCATTCTGTCTCCCAGAGATGAGTGTAGTTTGGAGTGAAAAGTGAAAATCAACAGAACAACAGCAAAGGACCTTGTGAAGATGCTGGAGGAGTATCTATATCCACAGTAAAACGAGCCCTATATCAACATAACCTGAAAGATTGCTTTGCAAGGAAGACACCACTGCTCCAAATCCACCATAAAAAGCCAGACTACAGTTTAAAGTGCACATGGGGACAAAGATCTGAAATTTTGGATAAATGTCCTCCTGTTTGATGATTTTTTTTTTTTAACTGTTTGGCCATAATAACCATCATTATGTATGGTGGAAAAAGAGTGAGGCTTGCAAGCCGAAGAACACCATCCCAAGCGTGAAGCATGGGGGTAGCAGCATCATTTTGTGGGAGTGCTTTGCTGCAGGAGGGACTGGTGCACTTCACAAAATAAACTCCACCTAGTCCTGGGTCTTCCCCGAGGCCTCCTCCCAGCTGTACGTGCCTGAAACACCTCCCTAGGGAGGCGGCCAGGGGGCATCCTTACCAGATGCCCAAACCACCTCAGCTGACTCCTTTCAATGCAAAGGAGCAGCGGCTCTACTCCGAGCTCCTCACGGATGACTGAGCTCCTCACCCTATCTCTAAGGGAGAAGCCCGCCACCCTTCTGAGGAAGCCCATTTCGGCCGCTTGTACTCGCGACTTAGTTCTTTCGGTCATGACCCAACCTTCATGACCATAGGTGAGGGTAGGAACAAAAATTGACCGGCAGATCGAGAGCTTTGCCTTTCGGCTCAGCTCTATTTTGTGACAACGGTGCGATAGAGCGAGTGCAATACCGCCCCCGCTGCCCCGATTCTCCGGCCAACCTCCCGCTCCATTGTCCCCTCACTCGTGAACAAGACCCCGAGGTACTTGAACTCCTTCACATGGGGCAAAACCTCATTCCCTACCTGGAGTACACACAATTATCCTGCTGATAAATTAAGTATAACTAGTATAAATCGACCTTTACCATTTGAACCCCTTGACAACATCCCAGTCCATATGTTCAATGCAAACAATTTGATAAAATATCTGCATAAGCATTGACATACACATAAGAATTCCTACAATACCTAGAGAGAGCTCTTGGTTAGTGTTCCCATTCATCTCAAAGGCAGTTGCTCGGCTGGCACAGGCATTAGTGTATCTGCCATATTAGTTTAGTTGTGGCCCGATCACCTGAGTCCTACACACTCTGTGCATATTCACTCTAGAGCCATAGGAAAGTGACATTCAGAAATGCTGATAGACCGATGGCATCACAAAAATGCACACAGTCCCAAACACCTTTCTAGTGACTATCCTGCCTTAAAAGACAGCAGACAGGCAACAGTTTACTGCTTTTAAAAAGCCCCAAAAAAGGGGAATTGTTAAAACATCTATAATATAATGTAATATTTTCCGCATTCAGTTATGGCATACAGCAGTGACTAGCGTGACACATATTCATGCAGCATATTTGAATACACGCACACACAAATTACATTTAAAAGGGATAGTGCAAGCAAAAATTGCAATTATGTAATCATTTACTCAACCTCATGTTGTTCCAAACCAGAATGACATTCTTCAGTGGAATGCAACAGACAGAATGCCTCAGTCACTGGAAAGAAATAAAAAAAGTCACTGAAGAAAACAACCCATACAGGTTTAGACTCACATTTGGCAGAGTAAATGATGACAAACATTACATTTTGGGTGAACTATCCCTTTAATAAAACAAAACTGGATTCAGTTGTAAGGAACAAATAGCAGGGGACATGATCCTCTGGAGGTAAATTGTTTTCCTCAGCACAACAGAGCTGCAGGAACAGAGGGAGGCAAAGAGTAATTGGAGCCTTGTGGAGCGGAGTTTGCTGACTGTTGGCACCAAGGCCATAGCAAATGATAAATGAATAAAAGAGGATTTTGATAAGAGTTTTGGAAATAGTTTTCCAAGGCTGAGATAAGGCTCATATTCAATGGAATTAGTTTAGGGTCGATCTGGTACAGTTTGTTCAGGTGACCTATTGGAGACATTAAATCAAAATCTCTTTCTCGCTCTTTCTCAGTTGTGAACATTAAGGTATGAACAAAACAAAGGAATATTCAGAGCCAGACATTCTCGGCAACAGTACCATTGTTTTAGCAACTTTTTTTTCTGTTTTGTTCACCAATTTGTCTTGATCACACAAGGGTAGAGCAGTTCATAGCGGGAGTGTGCAAAATTCGAAATTTGCCTCCAAAAGTGCTGGGCAGCTGAGTTTAATGTGATCAAATCAAACTGGAAACAATTCCCGATTTTTGGCAAAAGTAAAGTCATTTGTAAAGTATTATTTTAGCTCAGAAAAGGGAACTGAATGTGAGAAAACTAAATGCACTACTAACAGTATTTGGACAGATTTTTGCATTTATTCCATTACAAAACAAAATATTAAAGGAATATTCCGGGTTCAAGTTAAGTTCAATTGACAGCATTTGTGGCATGTTGATTACCACAAAAAGAAAATAAAAAAAATATTAGTTGCTTCTTTTCTAAAAAAAAAAAAAAGCGAGCAAAAAATACAATAAAAAACAAAACAAAATTAAAAAGCAAAAAATAAATAAATAAAAACAGGATACAGTGAGGCACTTCCAATAGAAGTGAATGGGGACCATTTTTGGAGGATTTAAAGGCAGAGATGTGAATCATAAAATCCATTCACTTCCATTGTAAGCTCTTCACACTGTAACCCAGATTCTTTTCTTTTTTTAAGAAATGGAGGAACAAGTAAAAATGAATATTTGTGGTAAATCAACATTATGCCACAAATGCTGTCGACTGCGCTTAATTTGTATTGGACACAGAATATCCCTTTAAACCAAATGGTATCTGCAAACAAAGGATGCTAGAACTTTTATCAGGACTAGAGTCACATAACAGTCATTTTTGCAATTACTTTAACCAACTGGTCCAAAGGTGATTTGCATGGCTTGCTTTGGATAACAAAATGTCTGCTTAATAAACATGTGCATGCAAATAGATAACCAACCAATGCAAGATGGGGAGTGTTTGGGAAACCTGCTTGAAAAAATTTTTGCAACTCAGTTTGGTAATGTTAGTGGCACAGACATTATACACTTTCCAGAAAATCCAAATACATCTTGTCTTAATTGGTATTCATTTTCAACAGTATGTGAATTGTTTTATCATTTGAAAATTGACAAACTTATGAATATTTAGCATGAAAAGTGTGCTTTAAGTATGCTTCTTGAAAATGAAAGCCACTTTAATTTTTGTACAAATTTTTGCTAATCCAATGATATGCATACATTTTTACCGTAAGCCTTAGGTGTCCAAATATGCTTTGGAACCACAGTAAATTTACAGTATACTGTAGGAAATGCAAAGTCAGTAGAAGCAATTTTGAGGATGACTTTGATTATTTTTAATCTGATGATGTATTCAACATACTTTAGGGGGAAAAAAATCACCTTTTGTATTGCATCTATGGCAACTGGGAGTAATGGGGCCTTGCCCAGTAGACATTACATCAGATCCACTTTGGAGAGAGATGAATAGACAACGGGCTCCGGATCTTGACCTATAAACGCCCCAGGCAACATCTATTCCTCTAACCTTCTGTAGTCAAACATTCTTTACTGGTGGCACTCAAGAACTTAGAAAAACAACCTGAAACAAATTCCCTGCAGTGTCACTTTCTCAGCTCATAAACCAGCACTGAATTCCATAGAGCGCTTGAGTAGAGATAAATCTTTCACCATTGCTTTCTGCATTCCTGAATCCACAATCGATCAAAGACAGAGAGATTCATAAAAGACATTGTCTTTCACTCGATACACCATATAAAGAAAATAACAAGTGTATGGTGTTGACTGTCCTAGTTTTCATGAGTGGTAAGAAGAGATGTTACAAAATGTTCAAGCCAAATCTACGCCCATGAGTGCACCAGTTCGAATATGCAGAAAAAAGGAGATTTGAGAGCTTCTGAATGTTCTGAGAAAGTTGGGGAACGTTTTTAGTGAATAACAATTTAAATTTCAGTCTGTTCCTCACAAAAAGCTATTGCATGGCTTCAGAAAACTTAGCGTACAAGTGACATGGGCTGCTATTATGGTTGTTTGTTTGTTTTTGTACTTTTTGTAGTTCAGCAGTGAACACTATCAACTGTCATTGTATGGAAAAGAGCTGCATAAAGATTTCTTCAAAAATTCTCATTTCATGTTCCACAGAATATATATAGCATTCAGGCTTGTAACAAGTTGAAGGTGAGGTTTTGGTGAACTATTCCTTTAACTTTAGTAGAAACTCTACATACCCAAATCTACACCCATGATCTTTTTGGTGGCTAAAAGTCTGAATTCATTGACTGCCCAAAACCTCTCTTCAATGGATTCAATTTGACACAAAAAGATACACAAGAACAACACACTGCCTATAAGCAGCATGTGTTCCAAGAACAGAAGAAAGTAGGTGTCTTGAGCACTACCATAATTATACCCATTATAATATCCCCTGTAATCAGTCTTGCTCTGTTTGCAAACAATAATAATCTATAAATAATCTGGATAATACACACAACAAACAAACAGGTGCAATCCAACCACACCTACTTTGAGTCATTTGCACTACACCATGAATCTAACAAACTGGTGGTTAATGACTCTTAAAACCACAAAAAGCATGATATGCTGGTGCTGTTTAATTGTCCCATTATAATGCCGTCTTATAGCTCACAATACAGATCACATATTAACCATTTAAAGCAGCTAATCTTAAGGGGGTCATCCGCACAAGATGAGTTCTTGTTTTCCATCTGTGCTATGTTAACATGCATTAGTTCATGTTTTTAAGATGCTGTGTTCAATTGTGAAAAATATGCCCCAAAAACCTTTGTTGTGCTCCATTCTGTTGCGCTCTCTCTAGTGTTTTTGAACACAATAATGCATCCAGTGTGAACGGCCCCTAAATGCACTTTAACAATAGAGCTTTTGTTCTTAAATCCATTTAAGAGATTGGTTTGTTTGGCTGGTGTAATAACGATTTTGAGAACTCTGTATAGTTACATGAAATCCTGTATGGTTCAGTATGAGCACAATCCGTCCAAAGTTATGGAAGTCAACCGATACTGATGATGTTTAATTGCATGTTTGCATGCTCACGGTCACAAGTGTTCAGGGTTGGGGAGTAACAGAATACATGTAATGGGATTACATTTTTAAAATACAAAATATAAGTAACTGTATTCCACTACAGTTACAATTTAAATAATTGTAATTAGAATAGAGTTACATTCAAAAAATATTTTGATTACTGAAGAGATTACTTAGATTTTTTTGTCATTTGTTTCATTAATTTAATCCTTTTGAATGGAACCCTTTATACATATAAATGATGCGATCAAAAATGCTTTTGAACAGCAGTGAAACACTTTCTTATGATGTGTTACATTCATACAAGCAGACAGAGAAGTACATTTGAAGTTTCTAGCACAAGAAATAGAAATTAACCTTATGTAAATTGTCAGCTTTACGCTAAGCTAAAATGCTAAAAATCGTATTCTTGGTAATCATTTTTTATTGTTTTCCTGTAAAAATATCGACCAACTTGTTTTAGAAACAACACTGCATAAGACATTTAGGTTTTTCAGAGAATGTATTTTTAACATGTGAGTTTTGTCTTACTGTACTGGCAGTTTTTACAGTCAAAACAAGTGAAAAAAATCTACCAGTGCTGAAGAAGTAATCCAAAGTATTTAGAATATGTTACTGACCTTAAGTAATCTAACAGAATACGTTACAAATTGCATTTTACAGCATGTGTTCTGTAATCTGTAGTGGAATATATTTCAAAAGTAACCCTCCCAACCCTGCAAGTGTTATACAGTACATGTTTAAAATGCATTTGAATAGCAGCTTGCATTCTTCACATCTTTTGCAATGTATCCACATAAGACGAATGTGGTGCATGTTAAGTTTTGAAGGTGAATCCAAAGACACAAATGCTTCAATAAGAGTGAAAATGGAATTTTATCCTCGTTAGTCATTATCTTGATACATACAGTATAGTGGTGAAAAACTGCCGCTAGTATGTACAATGGTACTAATTGTAATGATACAATTGTACAGGAGTTTGGACTCTGGATATAATAATGTGAAAAGAGACCTGTGAGGGCAAAGGATAAGGGTAGAATCGAACACTAATTTAGACAATGAAATCAAACCAAGTGTGAAACCCAGTCTAAATGTATAGTTTTATGTCCATTGCATAAGTTTCCTCCTGTTGAAAATCCAATGAGATTCCACTTGCAAATGCAAAAAGGGCTACTGTAAATATGAATATGCATGTGCTTATCTGAAATAAAATGAGGCACTTAAATATCAATAGCATTGGGGTCTCTTGAACTCTCAATATAATTAGATTTGAATGATAACGTGCCTGCCTGCATTGAAAGCATAAAGGAATGGAGGATTCCTGAATACAGTTGCATTCTCAAGTTGTAGACTGCATTAAACCTGTCACAGAGGATGAATAGAAGTTTTTTTTTTTTTTTTCAAAAAAGAAAGATGTTTTGCTGCCTGAAACATGAAATCCTAATCAGGCTCTATATTTGGACCCCATGTGACTGTAAAGCAAAGCAAAACAAAACATTTTCTCCAAACTTAGTGAGCTGCCTAGCTGTCTACTGCGCACATAGGTAACTGCCTTCTAAGACAGTATCCTAACTGACATAAAATAACAACTCTCCTCATACAAAGCACAAAGGAGACTCGACTCACAATTTATTTGAATAGAGGGTGGTGTTAGCTTAACACAATACCCTTAATAAGCATTAATTAGAACTATTAGCAGTCTTATCACCATGGAGCTCTCGCCTGGTTGCCCACTGAAGTTAAGCAAGGTTGAGCCCGATCAGTACCTGGATGGGAGACCTCTTGGGGAAAACTAAGGTTGCTGCTGGAAGTGGTTTTAAGGGGTGCTCACCCTGCGGTCTGTGTTGGTCCTAATGCCCCAGTATAGTGAAGGGACACTATACTGTAAGAAGGCACTGTCCTTCAGATGAGACGTAAAAACGTAGAGGTTCTCTGTGGTCATTAAAAATCCCAGGACACTTCCCGTAAAGAGTAGAGGTGTACCCTGGTGTCCTGACAACCCCCACCGCATCCCCATTGGCCATTATCTATCATGGCTTCCTAATAATCCCTGTCCCTGAATTGGCTACATCACTCTACTCTCCAAAAATAGCTGGTGTGTGGTGAGCGTACTGGCGCACTATGTCTGCCGTCACATCATACAGGTGGATGCTGCACACTGGTAGTGGGTGATGAGATTCCCCCTATACTATGTAAAGTGATTTGAGTGCCTAGAAAAGCACTATATAAATGTAAGGATTTCATTAATATCAATTGATTTAATAATATTTATAACCAACATTGTCTTTACTATAAATAATGCATGCAATGCTTCAGTAAAATTATATTGATTATGTACTGTATATAGTAATGTTGACTATATACCTCTATATTTGCATCCTAAGTATTTTAATGTGGAATATGAATACAGTATGGTACCATTTACAACAGGCTTTTATAAAGATTCTGCCTGATACCTGTTAAAATGATGTAGATGTAAATAAACCAATAGGCCACTGGAGACCAGCCATTACAATGATTTTACCATGTTGTAGGGGGTTCTCAATACTAAACCACCCTTAGGCATGGTAAAATCACTGTAACTCAAGTGGCTTATTGCTTTACTAAATCGGTGGCAACAGCAGTACCTTCAAAAGATGCTGCAATATTCAATAAACAATTACATATATAATTTAAGGAATATTCTGGGCTCAATTGAAAGAATTAGCGGCATAATATCGATTCCACACAAAGGGAGGCACATTTTAATTTAACAATAAACAGTGTAACAGGGAATATGAAGCAAACTTCAAACAATGTGTGATTCATGGTATGAATGACAACAGAGCATGTCATGCCCCTGAGCAGAGTCGACTTTCGATTCCCAGCCCAAATGTTTATGGTTGCAAAGCAATGTATCCATTTTAATGTGGTTGCAAGTGTGCATTTATCTGAATTTTACAAAAACGTATCCAATTACAATGTATTTGTTTTATAAACACAATTGTGTTTCCCAGAGGGCTAATAAAAAATAATGGCAAATATGTTTTTTTTTTTTTTTTAACTCAAAATATCTCAAAAGACTAGACAGTCTGACCCCTTTAAACCTACATGTATGCACACGCACACGTAAAAATAACCCATGAGTGATGACAAAAGATGCTGTTAACATGACCAGCACACCTTTTCAAAATAAAACGATTAATGCAGAAACATCCACAGTGATCTCACATAAGAGTTATAGTATTCTGAGTAGATGCAATCTAAGATGTGCTTCTCAGGTGTGCTTTATGACTGCCAAAGCCACACTAATAATAAACATCCATCCACCGGATATGAGTCCCCTTTTGACATCAAAAATACAGCACACACCAGATCCTCAACGTTTAAGACTGAACGATGCCATTTTTATTCCTATAATGTGTTTTGGATAGCAATGGCCTATCAGTAGGACTTTACCGCTTATGACGTTGTGAATGGGCAATTTGACATGGTGATTGATTCCGGTATTGTGGACGGTATGTGTGCCTGACATTATAGGATGTCATGCGGCACTAATGCATGTGCAGTCATTGCAGCTGAATGCTTCATAGGTCATTCGCTCCTCTCAATTGACCTCCTTGATGCACAAAAGGTCATTTGGGGCAAGTTATCACAGAGATTAACTATAAATGGTTGAAAACACTTAAATCTACCTGACAATCAATAAGCAAATCGTTTAAATGAGGAAGCTTTGCTTGGATGTGAAGTGATGGGATTGATTTGGTGCTAGTTAAATTCCTATTTTTATTTCAATCCTCTGATGCATGAGTTATTAAATCACAAAGTGAAAAAAAGGATGTTAAAATGTTTCTTTTCACTTCAAAGGAAAAATGACTCCCATTTTACCCTCAAAATAAGCAGGAACATCAGAGGGTTAATTGTAAAGGCGGTAAAAAGGTAAGGAGTCGCAGAAAGGTAAGACCGTCTGGAACATCAGCCGACAAAGGAAACATAGCAATCAGCCTCTAATGGCGAGTTTACCTGAGTGATAGAAGCCATGTCTAGACACAAACAAGCAAAAACACAATGAAACATTCTCTCCTGATCAACAGAAACTGCTCTTGACATTTCATCAGGCCTCCATGATTATATACAGAGCGCATTGGCGAAGGCAGAGTGGGTAAATAAGGAAAATAAGACCCCAGTGATGTCTGGAATACGTTGCCTGTGTGTCTGTTTTTGTATATACAGGTTTGGCTAAACCTGTGAGGGTCAAATGACCATGTCCTCAGAAATATAGTGAAATGTGATGAAAACCGAGCAGTAATGACATTTGAAGGGGTGCTTACTAGTAAAAAAAGACTTATAAATTGGCTAAATCATGTTTTCTCTTTTACAGATAATCAACAGATGGTTCTGTAAGGGTTACGATTAGGGTTAGGGTCAATATAGTCTCATAACCACACAATATAATTAAGATTTTGTAAAACTTTCCTTGTACGAATAGGTACAAATTGTATTCCCATAGAGACCAATCCAACAACAAACAGAATTTCTAATCTATACAATACAGGCATACAATTTCGGCTAGCCTCCTATTCAACACATTATTTTAAGAAAGGAAACATCAGTGAAGAAATTTGATTACTCATTACATTTTTTATATAACAGACTGATTGTCTCGATCCAAAATTCTGATGTTTTATTTCTTCCATAGGAATTTATAGTAATAAACAAGTTATTTTCATATTAAAGTCATGATTAGGTTTAGGTTTGATAGTCATAAACGCACAGTTCACTGGTTAGTTTATTTTCCTCTTTCAGAGACAACTTGTACAATTACGCAACTCATACTGTTATTATGACTTGTCATGAGACCGGGTTGTTAAAGAAAAAAAAAAATGATAATAATAATTGTAAAACTTTATAATAAGGTGGTATTCAACAGTTAACATGAACTCACAATGAACCATACTTTTACATTATTTATGAATAATAGTAAACATTTATTAGTAGCATAAAGACTATGACATTTACTTAAAAAAAAAATAATAATAAGATTTACACATTTCAATTTCAGAACAGAATTCCATCAAATTGAATTGAGTAAACAAAAAACAAAAAAATATATATATATTTTATGTAGTTGATGAAACTTAAAATATTATAATTTTTTTTGTTTTTTGTTTACTCAATTCAATTTGATGGAATTCTGTTATGAAATTGAAATGTTTAAATCTTATTATTATTATTTTTTTTTAAATAAAAAAATATTGTGTACATGAGATATTCTAACTATTATAATGAAACAAACATTTGATTGTGTGTGTGTGTGTGTGCGTTTGCTTGTGTGTGTGTTACATCTTTCTTTATTGCCTATGCACAATCTCTGCTTGACTGCACTCTGTAGAAACACTGTGAGCTCATGAGGGTATAGAAAGCTATATGTGTCTTGTTAGCACATGTATGTGCATGCCAGCATTAATAAAACTGAGCTAGCTTGCGTGTGTTTGTAGCTGTGGAAAAGCAATTCAACTATAATTGACAGAAGAGAGCAGGGTTGTGCGGCATTCTGAACTGAACTGACATTGTCTTTGAAATACCACTTCAATTTCTGAATCTGAATCGAGGTGACAAACAAGATGCAGAATTGTAATTTTTAATTAAGGATGTAAAATTTAAAGTGAAGTGTGTATGTGTTTGTTTGTTTGTGTTTTCTCAGATTTAAAAGACAAATAAGACGTTAAAAAAAGAGAAGGTGAACTTCTCAGAAAGAATAGAAAGTAAAGAAATGTCATCAGCCATAAAGAAAACGAAAAACAGAAAAAGACAGAAAAGAGGAAGTAAAACCAAAACAACAAGTGCTCACCATGAAGAAAGAGCTTGTGTCTGTGGCAGAATTTATTTGAGCAATTATTTCCATCTGGAGGAACATACTTTAGAGAGGAAGTCTAATTGCTAAGAAAATGCAGCTGACATCTCTCGCCTTACTTTTATCCTCTTGCACTCTAATTTGTCATCAGAGCTGACACAGCCTTGGTAAATAAAAGAATAAATAATCAGTGGATGAAAAAAGATAGCTAAAACGCTGGGTCAGAGGCATAGCTTGACTCTTCAGAATAGAGATTCTTGAGTATAAACTTGAAATACAGACCATTACCATGTTCTTTTAGCTGTGGTGTTAAAAAAAAAAAAAAAATAATGATATATATATATATATATATATATATATATATATATATATATATATATATATATATATATATATATATATACACACACACACACACACATATATACGAGTAATATCACATGAGCAAGAGTGCGATATGGCCCTCAGGGCAGTACTGATTTAGGGCAATATTGCACGATTGTGAGTGTGATATCTGTCAACTGAGGACATGTTAGGTGTCTTTCTCAAACTAGAGACTCTGATGTACTTATCCTCTTGTTTAGTTGTACATCTGGGACTTCCACATCTCTTTCTGTCCTTGTTAGAGCCAGTTGTCCTTTGTCTTTGAAGACTGTAGTGTACACCTTTGTATGAATTTTTTTTTTTTTTACAATTTCAAGCATTGTATATCCTTCATTCCTCAAAACAATGATTGACTGATGAGATTCTAGAGAAAGCTGTTGATTTTTTGCCATTTTTGACCTAATATTGACCATAAGACATGCCAATCTATTGCATATGGCAACTCAAAAACAAACACAAAGACAATGTTAAGCTTCATTAAATGAACCAAATATCTTTCAACTGTGTTTGATGTAATGGTAAGTGATTTTCTAGTACCAAATTAGCAATTCAGCATGATTACTCAAGGATAAGGTGTTTGAGTGATGGCTGCTGGAAATGGGTACTGTCTAGATTTGATCAAAAATTACTTTTTTCTTCAAATAGTGATGGTGCTGTTTTTTACATCAGTAATGTCCTGATTATACTTTGTGATCAGTTGAATGCCACTTTGGTGAATTAAATGAATACCAATGTCCTTCCGAAACAACAAAATCTGTACATTACTCCAAACTTTTGGCTGCCAGTGTGTGTGTGTGTATCTAGCTGTAAGGTGTGTGAGAAGTGCCCAACAAGACAGTCACATCTATGGCAAGTGCTACAGGAAGTGTGGGGTGAAATGTCACCTGAGTATCTGGACAAACTGACAGCTGGAATGCCAAGGATCTGCAAAGCTCTTATTGCTGCATGTGGAGGATTTTTTGATGAGAAAACTTTGAAGTAGTTTAAGAAGTTCTGTATTTTTTATTTTTTTTTAGTTATAATAGTATTTTTTCATTTTATTAGTGTCTTGACTATACATTGTGATCAGTTGAAAGCCACTTTGGTGAATAAAAGTACCAATTGCTTTCCTATATAAATAAAGAGTGCAGTCAGAATTTTTTTATTGCAATTTTTAAATGATTAATATTTTTTGATGTATTACTACAATTGATGTGCTTCTATACCTCTACTACTACAATTTTAATATGTCCTATTTTTAAAGATTTAATGGTGCCTGTATGTTACACTGAGTTACGACTTCGGAGGCATAGATTAAGACAAGGTCTTGACCTAATTACATTATGAATGTTGAATCACTTCGACCAGGCTGAATCTGTGCAGAACTGGCACTGAGGGCCTCATTTAATCAAAAACACAAATATCCACTTCAGGGGTAGTTGTCTACAGATTTTTTACTCTCTTAAACTAATATTAAATGTGCACTCAATACATTTTTCCTCATTAAAAAAAAGTTAGTTACTGCAAAAATAATTTTAATTTTGAAATCTCTGTCTGAAATCCAGAGCACTCACGTGATGAAGAAATGATGAGATGAAGACACGAGTCATATCAAAAGTTGGTAACCTTATAAAAGCTGTTTTATTCTACATGAAGAGGGTCCCATTTTCATGCGAAAATGCATTCATTTCACTATGTTTTTGCCTTCTGTCCACACTGAAAATGAGTTTTTCAAAAATGCTTTCCCAAGTGGATAAATTTGAAAACGGGATCTTTGCATTGTAGTGTTGAACGGAAAATTGAAGATATTCGAAAATCATTGTTTGTTGTACAATTGGGAATACAATTATTAATTGCTCATGAATTGCTTATTATGGGAAAAAAATGGAACCAGTGACTTCAATGAAATTGGGACGGAGGGAAATATGGGAAAATATCGGTCTCATAGTCAATGATCTGTCCTGGGACAGATGGGCTTTGCTTATGACCACAGATTCAGATAAAATGGCATTCAAAATGGGATAATGCACATTTGGCCAGACAATCAATAAAACATTGAAGCTGTTTTTATCAGTTTCCAGGGGCTTAAAAGGTAGTATACTAACCGTACTGAACGAATATGCCCCTTCACTGAAAAAGTCAGTGTTTTGAGTATGAACGAGACTGAACAAGACATCACATATGTAAACTAACTGAAACGTAATTCTCGAACAAACTGAAATAAATGGGACATGAATTTTGTATATTAACAAAGCATATAATTTATGATTGAACTGAGAAAACTGGGACTTGTCATTTGTGAAAGAACTGGGACATGTTGTTCATGGACGAACAAGGATCTGCCGAGTGACAACGACTGAACGGAAGGGGTATGTTTTTTGCAGTGCACTGAAAACAGTGAAGCGCTACGATGAGTGTGTAAAAATGTCTGATAACCGTAATGTAGTGCAAAATCACAACACAATAACATCACATTCCTTAATTGAGATATTAAGAAATGACCAAAATCAGGTATTCTTAGACTATGTTCAATCATCTGACAGACATATGGACTCAACTACGCTCAGATTTAGAGAAGACAATAACTACAAAATCCACAAAAAACCAAGTAACTTTGAAGCCATTTTTCTCAGTTTCAGCATTGCTGTAGTTACTGTGTTTTGCCTTTGTATGTATTTGCCATCATGTAATTGTTAAATGTGATCATTACTCAATTCTGATTGTTCAATCACATTATCCAGCGGTCTGAAATATCTGAATAACGACCGAACAGCAGTGATATTTTCTGGTCATCCGGGTATTGTGAGTCATCTTTCCTACTTATTATATCACATTCTGATATGTACGTACAAGTAAGCATATCAAATTATTTAAACTCAAATTTTTAATATCCATTAATGAATTCTTTGGTAAGTAGCCATGTTATAGATGGGATATGAACAGTCATCTGGTCGTTATTGCAAAATAAACCACTACAGGGTACATTCCACCCTGTGTCAGGGCTGAATGTATATTATGCCTTTAAATGGCATAATGTAAAGACAATACTTCCATGCACATTGTAACTAAATAGTTGAATAGTTTTCCTAACACCATTTAAGGACATAACAAAAACTGGTCATTAATTTATGTATTCTTTATTTCAATTTTTTTTACTATAGATGGATGAAAGTCAAGCCTGGTATTTGATGAAAAGTAGCAGCTCTTTAGTTTTGTTTTTGTCTATTTTTTTTAGAAGACACTACAGGCACATTGTTTGACTCTCTTTTGTAAATGTAAAGCACCAGCTTGGTACTGAACAAGATAAGGTGCAGAAGGCACTACCTTTGATGTAGTGCATTTGAGTCATTGCTGTGAGCATTGTATTGACCTTTATGAGTGTTTATTGACCTTGCCTGTTTGCCTGTTATATACAGAAGCAAGGGAATGTAATGGCAGAAGAGGTGTGGTTTGTTGGATAAATATAAATAGACTTAGCCGTGTATTGCACATTAATAATTGCTCAATGGAGCAGTTTTAACTGTTTATGAGATGTATAGCCTGAGGGAAAAATGATTTTCCTGTGCCTGACAGTTCTGGTGATCAGTGCTCTGTAGCGCCTGCCAGAAGGCAACAGTTCAAAAATGTGGAGTGAGCAGGGTCCAGAGTGAATTTTCCAGCCTTTTTTCTCATTATGGAGGTCTGCAGTTCTTGAAGGGAGAGCAGGGGACAACCAATAATCCGCTCAGCAGTCTGAACTGTCCTTTGTAGTCTTCTGATATCCGATTTCGTAGCTGAACCAAACCAGACAGTTACTGAAGTACAGAGAACAGACGCAATGACTGCTGAGTAGAACTGTATCAGCAGCACCTGTGGCAGGTTGAACTTCCTCTACTGGCAAAAGAAGTACAACCTCTGCTGGGCCTTTTTTTCATTCTTTTGTGAGTAAATGTGGGTCTCCCACTTAAGGGCCTGTGAGATGGTAGTGCCCAGGAACCTCAATGACTCCACTGCTGCCACAGTGCTGTTTAGAATGGTGAGGGGGTCAATGTTGGGGTGTTTCTCCTAAAGTCCAAAATCATCTCCACCATTTTGAACGTGTTTAGCTCCAGGCTGTTTTGACTACACCAATGAGCCAACCTCCCTTCTGTATACAGACTCATCATCATCTTGGGTCCTTGGTAGTGCAGTCATTTGCATACAAGGAGAAGTGTAGTGGGGAGAGCACACATCCCTGATTGTACATGTGTTCAATGTTAATTTCCTTGTCTCACTAGCTGCTGCCTGTCCATCAGAAAGTTGGTGATCCACTGACAGACAGATGTGGGAACAGAGAGTTGGTGTAATTTAGTCTGAAGAATAGCTGTTAATATGGTGTTGAAAGCTGAACTTAAGTCCACAAAAAGAATCCTTGCATATGCCCCTGGTCTGTCCAGATGTTATGATGCAAGAAGCAAGATATGATGCAATCCACACACCTGCATAATCCACACACTTCTTTGCTCATTAAGCAAATTGAAGGGGATCTAGAAAGGGTCCAGTGATGTCCTTCAGGTGGGCCAACACCAGTCTCTCAAATGATTTCATGACAGCAGATGTCAGAACGACGAGTCTGTAGTCATTAATTCCTGTGATTTTGGGTTTCTTTTGGACAGGAATGATGATTGAGCATTTGAAGCAGCATGGGACTTCACACTGCTCCAGTGATCTATTGAAGATTATTGTGAAGATGGGGGCCAGCTGGTTAGCACAGGATTCTAGTTGGTGTCACGGTCTGAGCCCTGTGCTTTCCTTGTCTTTTGTTTTTGGAAGACACAGCACACCTCCTCTTCACAGATCTTAAGTGCAGGTTGAGTAGCAGGAGGGAGGAGGAGGGGGGTTGCAGGATTTGTTGATGTTTGTGTGAAGTGAAAGTCAGAGCGGGTGTGGGGTATGAGATTGGGCCTTTCAAATCCACAGTAGAACACATTCAGGTCGTCAGCCAGTTGTTGGTCCACTACAGTGTTGGGGGTAGGAGTCCTGTAGTTAATAAGTTGTTTCATGCCACTCCACACTGATGCAGGGTCATTAGTTGAAAATATGCATTTCAGCTTATCAGAATAGCTTCTTTTAGCCACTCTGATTTCTTTATTTAGTGTGTTCCTTTCCTTATTGTCCAAAACTTTTTCCCCACCCCTGTAAGCATCCTCTTTTGCCTGACGAAGCTGCCTGGTTTGTTGTTGTTGTATGTTAAAAAAGTCCTAGTAGGAATGCACATATCCTCACAGAAACTGATATATGATGTCACAATATCTGTGAGCTCATCCAGATTGGTGTCTGCAGCCTCACATTCAGTGCAATCAAAGCAGATTTGTAGTTCCAGCTCTGCTTCATTGGTCCAACACTTTAAAATCTTTCCTACAGTTTTATCTGATTTTAATTTCTGCCTGTAGGTTGGAAGATGAACCAGACAGTGATGAGAGAGACATAACGATATGCATCCTTTATTTTTATGTAGCAATGATCCAGTATATTTCTGTCTCGTTGGGGAAGTAATGTGCTGTTTGTATTGTGAGGTTTGCTTTGTTAAAATCCACAAGAATAATAATAACTGAGTCAGGGTATTGTTGTTCCATGTCTGTGATTTGATCAGCCAGCTGTTGCAGCGCTGCATTCATGCAAGCGTGTGGTGGAATATAAACACTCACCAGAATAAACGAGGAAAACTCCTACAGTGAGTAGAAAGTCTTACAGTTAATAAAAAGCGATTCCAAATTAAGAAAGCACATATTTTTTAACATTATTACATCTGTACACCAACTTTCATTGATGTAAAAGCATGTTCCACAGCCTCTCGTTTTCCCCGTTAACTCCCAGAAAGCCCGGCAGATATAATGCGCTGTTTGGATAGCTTCACTCAGCCATGTTTCTGTGAAGCACAATGCAGCAGAGGTTGAAAAGTCCTTTTTTGTACAGGTAAGATTATGTAGGTCCTCTGTTTTGTTAGAAAGTGAGCAGAGATTCGCTAGATGAATACCCTGTAGCACTGTTCGAAAGCTGGACTGCCAAAGCCTGACCAGCGCGCCAGCTCGTTTCCCCTCACCTGCGTCTCTTAAACAACACAGCTGCGTCTCCAACTAAAATATTCAGCAAGCTTACAAATAGTCTGGGAAAAGATTATCTGGTATGCGCTGCCGAATGTTCAGCAGTTTGTCCCTGTTTCCTGATTGGAAAAAGATTACTAAACACGAGACGAAAAAAAAAAAGAATTGGACAGCTCCACACCGTGGCTGCCATCCGCGACGCCATCTTGAACAGGTCTGTAGTAATCCTGTAGTAAACCAGGCAGCTTTCTAGGTTTTGGAACAGAGCCACTGTCTTTCACAAACTTTTTCTACTTTCTTAAATGTATCTTAAGTGCCATCAAAACCCAGGTTGTTCCAGTGATAACCATCAAGCCCAGAGATAGTGAGTGACCTCTAAACTTCACACCTGGACAAGACTAATGTCCCCCCATTTAGCATTTTAACATGGTCAGACATCTCAGCACAAATGTTTTCAGAAACTCTGTTCAGTTATTACTGGTCGATTACATAAGCACTGATTCAAGATGCATATGTAGTCATAGTTTATGTATCACTTATCCTAGAGCTTGAGCTTGACTTTCCTTTGTCTTTGCTTAATGGGTAATAAATAAATAATTACATGAATAAAAGAAGAAATCTGCAAATGAATGACTAATGTCACCATATGTTGATGCCAATCAAATATGCCATAAAGTTGATTTCTATATACACCTGCATGAAGATGTACAGACATCAAAGCCATCATGTCTTTGTTAAATGGCCAACATATTTCACGTAAACATCTTTTCTTGTTCTGTGTGGTATATATAGCACATGTGTGTCTGGCTGCCCATTTCCTGCTTACTTTTAAGTGTCCTTGTGAGAAGTGGTTCGAAAAAAGGATGTAATAATCCATAATCTGTTTTGTTTCTACAGGAACAGTCTGGTGTTAATTGAATGTATGCAGGTGATCGGCACTCCTTTTGGTATAGCAGCTGGTGACATTCACGTTCTGCAACCTGATTGGAATTAATACCATAATCCAGCTCATTATTTTCAACCAATCACCATATGTACTCTCTTACACTTGTTGGCTTATAGGCAGGTCAGTGAAGATTTACATATGCACACACACACACACACACACACACACACACACACACACACACACACACACACACACACACACACATGTTGTGTTTCCATGTTTTATGGGGACTTTCCATAGACATAATGGTTTTTATACTGTACAAACTTTATATTCTAACCCCTAAACCTAACCCTACCCCTAAACCTAACCCTCACTGAAAACTTTCTGCATTTTTACATTTTCAAAAAACATAATTTAGTATGATTTATAAGCTGTTTTCCTCATGGGGACCGACAAAATGTCCCCACAAGGTCAAAAATTTCGGGTTTTACTATCCTTATGGGGACATTTGGTCCCCACAAAGTGATAAATACACGCTCACACACACACACACACACACACACACTAAATAATCATAATACAAAATATTTACTTTAATACATACTCATGAATATTGATGTTTTCAACCTGAGTTAATTTTGTTATCTTAATCTAAAAAATAATTAAAAGTCTATATATTGTAAGTGAGGTTTACACAATGCACAGCTATCTACAAGCTGGCTCCCGTTACACTCATCCCCCTAAACCTCACTCCCATCCGGGTCACGGCACCAATGTGACGCTCTTGTTCTACCTGTTCCGTACGGAACTCGAACCTAGGTCTCCGGCGTGGGAGGCGGGTGCTCTAACAAGGAGGCTAAATGCTCTAGCGTAAGTCGCTAGTGCACCTCTTGAGGTCAGGAGAGTGAGGTTTACACAATGCACAGCTCTCTACCAGCTGGCTCCCTTTACATACACACATGTAATCAAGGAACAAGGAATACCTTTTCCTTGATGGTTACACCACATGACACTTTTAAAGTCATCAAATAACTTATTTTGTAGAAAATGCTATATATGTTTAAAAAAAAATAAACCAATAATAACAGAAGAATTTAATTTCCATTACATGTGACATGTGTGCATCCTTATTTGTTAATGACCCAGGCTTGGAGCTAGTTTGGATATATTCACTAGGCTGATTAATTAGCCAATATTTGATAATTTTTATACTATCGGCTGATAACCGTATATGCAAGGTAAAATATCAGAAGTATCAGTTCCAAATGATCCCTTTTTGCAGATTGTAATGATGGTTTTCCCTCTTATTTAGCGGCGTAAATCTAGCTACCAGAAACTTTTTTTATTTAAAAAAATATGTTGCCACAGATGCGAGAGAGAGGTATCTAATACAGCTGCTGAGGGAGTGACAGAAAATGTTGCATCTTCACTCAATTTACTGTCGTAATCCACCACCCACTATTTTTATTTTTATTTTTATTTTTGGAAAGTTGACGAAACATAATGTTGGAGTGGAGTTTTTCCTTTGCTGTTGGTTCAATGGTGAAGGAAAAACATTTACTTGCCATGGTCTCCGATCAACACAAGGTTATACCCTGCAGTTGTTTACTTTTGTGTTCCAAACCCAGTTTTGTGAAAAGAGTCAATTTAATAATGACAATCAAGCAATAAGCTACAAGAGACTGTCTTTTATTATGGTTTGGAACAACAAACACTGCCTGGAACCTCTTCTGCGGTTATTATTTTCACAGAAAATGTATAGGACATACATTTTCATTAGACACATTCCTTAAGTGTCATTCTTCCTTTAGAAGATAAAGTACTTACCATGCAAACTAAGGTTAATATTAAGACCAAGCCTCTATGTGTGCTCCAAATATACACACTAGTTGGTAAACAGGTGTTTTGCATCACAGCTGTTACTATATTGTGTATTTAAAAAAATGTGGAATGCTGTATTGACCAATCAGCATCCAGGACAGTCTGTCACTGTGCTCTGTTGATATCGCCATTGCCATCTGCACTGAAAAACCCATATCGGTCGACCTCCAGTAGAAAATTATAGTTGTACAGCTACATTGTTGTAAAAACGATTCGCTTTCTGCAATTGAACATTTATTAACTTGTCCTTTAAGCCCATTCATTTTTACACATTACTAATCTAATCATGACTAATTCTGTCCTGTGCCAGAATGACTAATCTGAATCTGTCCTCAGATGAACATATTGTATTCCCAGTGCACATTCAGTTCGTAAATAGCATTATAATGTGCTGTGGTTTGCAGATTATTTTACTCTCTTCTCAATATAAATTTAATGAGTGTGCGAGGTCTTTAAAAGATAGTTCAGGAAAAAATGTCAGTTCTGTCATTATTTACCATTATGTCGTTCCACATCCGTATGCTGGTATTTTCGAGTGGAACAAAAATTATCGCGGATTCTGCTCTTTCCATACGGTGACAGTTATGTTGACCACATCTGTTTCAGGTATGGAAAAACATGTCGGGTGACTCAGTATTGACGGAATGAATATCTTTGTATGAACCATATATTGTATCCTTTGATGATGAATTCCAACATTATAATAGACCAACAATTTCAATCAGGCATTTTAAGAAAAGTTAGCTAACATCATTATTTTATTTTACAACAGTGCATGTGTTACCTCCACCTATCTTGGACATTTTCTTGATTTCTCCTTTCCTTCCAACTCTCAGTTACCTTCAAGGCCTGGCAATTCTTTATTAATTCATGACATCAATGCAGGGCAGATAAATAATTCAGGAGCCAGCCACACATTGAGTGCTCAAGGTGGGTTTGTTTGTATTAAAAAGGAGGTGCACATTAGTGTTTTATCGATTTGGTGGGAGTCACACTTTGCGACACACACATCAAAAAGCAACAGATAGCGCAAATATGATCAAAAACATGCTGGCATTCTAAGATATGTTTTCAGACCCCTACGGGTCAAACCATGATTCCTGTTGGGATGAAAATAACTGTGAAATAAGTGCATATGAAGAAAGCAATGGAACAACCTGGACACAACAAAAGCAGTATGAGTATAAAGGAGACCGGGTTAGTTGTCACACTGGGGAGGGTTATTTCTCAACATCTATGAGGTTTTGGGTTGAATTACACAAATGTGTGTTTTTATGTTGCTCAAAACCTGCTTAACCCTACAGTTTTGTGAGAAGATTCCATAATTTGTTTTTGTTTGGTACAAAAAAGTCTCTGTAGACAAGAGTAGATACAGTATACATGTAAGAGAATGGAGACCAAAACTTTGAAACTCCAAAAAAGCACATAAAGTCAGCATAAAAGAAATTAATAAGACTCTAGTGGTTTAATCCTTTACTTCTGAAGCAATCCAATAAGTTTTGGGTGATATCAGCCCAAAATGTAACTCCTTTTTCATTGTACATCTTGCCATTTCAGTCTTTTGGCATGATGATGGTTTCAATCTCGATTACACTTCCTTTAGAAGACATTGATTAAACTTCTTGTGTTTTATGGATTACTTTTAGGCTGGATACTTTTTTATTACTTTTATGGATACTTTTATGTCCTTTTTTGAGCATTAAAGTGATGGTAACCACTCACTTGCATAGTATGGACCTACAGAGCTGAAATATTCTTCTAAAAATAAAATAAATTGTGTTCAGCAGAAAAAATAAGCATCTGGGATGGCATGAGTGTGAGTAAATGATGAGATCATTTTCATCTTTAGGTGAACTATCCCTTTAAAAAAAGTTCCCACAGAGGATGTCATAGTGAATTAGGGATGGTTTCTTTGAAGCAACCATCCAGCAATCAATAAGTTATGCCCTAGAAACCTTCTAGAAACAATTTAGCAATGCCCTAGAAGCCACCTAAAAAAACCCTGGCTAAAAACAATCATAAAAACAATTATAGGCCTACAAGTTTTACAATTTAATTTATTAATTGTTGTGGAGGATCCAAAGGCATTTCACTAAATACAAGATAAAAATTTGTTGTTCACTGTTTTTAACTCTTAAATTATATATATATATATATATATATATATATATATATATAATATAAAAATAAATAAAAAAACAAACATATACATCTCATAACATGACATATCTAAGACATATCTATGGGCATTTTTGGGGCAAATGTCTGGGTATGTGTGTATACAAAAATGTACTTTGAAATCTAAACTAGCCCTGTTTTAGTAGAACCCTGTTGTGGCTGGGCTCGACCTAGATTTGAAGAACGTGTGACTGTCTACTGTTTAAACTAATGGTCAGGCATCCCAGCCAAAATAAATAAATAAATAAATAAATGAAAAGGCATCCTCCAAAGACCAAGAAAGACAGGCCACTCCATCCTCTAAAAATATCCAAGATGGGTAGAATGGTGCAACTCACCTCTCGAATGAGTCTCCTTGACCTTTTCACAAATCTCAGGCTTAGCTGCAAGAGTCTCTCCCTGCTGATCAATGGAATCTCCTCTCCATCCTGCAAGAGACACGGAGTGGAGGTGTTTTACTTTTGGAGCATGGCAGTATAAATCAAAATCCACTTTTTTGGTATGGAAAACAGAAGCTGGGACATTCTGTTTAATGAAAGAAATAAAATAATATATTTGGGCGAACTGTCCCTTTAAATGCACCTCACGAATTTAAAGGCTCATTAATGCATGTGAAATGTATGTCACCCATTTTTCAATTATTATTTTTTAAATTATAACCTGATACACTTGATAATTTGTGACAAGCTCAATATGCATCTCATTATTGTCATGGCACAGATATCTGACAATAACTCATTAATATGATAAAAAATGTATCAGTTTAGAATTTACATGCAACTGGCATCTTCGTATCTTCTGGAGTTATGAGGCAAAATTGATAAACATGATATCAATGCTTGTATTCTTTACTCCATATCGAGTCCAATTAAGAAAACTCTAGCATTGCAGATGTCCTAAAAAATTCCAAATATAGGGAGTATGTTTCGAAATTGAGTCATATGACACATTTGAGTGGGCAAAAATATCCTTCTTTTCATTGATTTTGTTTCCATGCATGACGTAAGTTCCTGGAATATATTTCTGAGCATGTCGCCCACATGTCTGCTCAAGCATATTAACATACAAAAGCAACAGTTTAAAGGAGGAATTCATAGCACTCATGCATAATTAGAAGCCTGGAGTGATCTGATGCACAACATGTCCTAAGAGGAGCAAATAATTATGTTGAATTTACAATAGAAAGGAAAATTTGGGTCTTGAAAATAACTCCTTTAAAGGGGTCATATCAAGTTTCATTGATCTTTTGAGATTTATTGTACTATGAAAACATACAGTTACTGTCAGAACTCATAAATTCATCCCCAGTCCACATCAACAGAATTTGTAGCATAATGTTGATATGTTGAAAAACCTTGTCTATCAATAATTTAAAAACCAACAACAACAAAAATGAAGTTAACTGGGGCTAGACCACACATGTTAAAATACACACTTTAAAAAGTAGATCCACAAGATATAAACATTATGCATCTAAGCATAATTTTAATGTAATAAAATTGATGACTGGATTTACAGCATTACGTTGTCATGGCAACAAAGCTATCCTGTTGGATATAACTTTAAACAAATAAAGATAGCAAGTGATTTTATTACAAATTATGTTACCGTCTTGTGGCTATACCTTTAAACCAATATGTTATTTAACATAGACTGGCCCCATTCACTTCCATTATAATATTCTTTCCATAACCACGATTTTTATGTTTTTGTGATGAATCAAAATATTTTTTTATGATAATCAGCATTATGCCACAAAAGCTCTCGATTCAGCTTCATTTGTATTGAACCTGGAACATTCCTTTAACAGCGTGTTGGACATTTTTTTTGTTACAATTACAACAATTAGCAAGTGTGTAATTTCTGCCTTACTTGCATCACCAAATGGATTTGCAAATAGGAATTTTCAAACAGGTTTTCTGAACACTCCATTGGTCGAAAAAATAGATAGTCCACCCCCATACTCACGGAATTAGTAAGCTAATACTACTATGTTGGGCTGGTCGGCATGCTCAAACAAACAGAGCAATGTTTTGAAAGTGCTACAGAGCCGCAGTGTTTACACTTTTTAGGGAAATGTATTATGGCAGTATTGCTTAATTAAATAAATATTTTCTCGATAACACGTTTGCCACAACTATTATCACCCCTACAAATTCTTATCAGTAAAATATATCTGCATATTTCCCATTTTTTAGTACACCTGGGTGACTAGGAACATGACATTCCTGTTCACATGGGTATAAATATGAGGTAACACACAACCAAATTCCCTCAAGGCTTTTTCCAAAGTTTACAAGATTTTAGTGAAGGGTACATTCAAACTGTAATGCCATGCTCTGTTTAGAGAGCCCACATCAAGAGCTTTGTCCTTTGTAGTGAGTAGGGCATAGGGATGATAACTTTTGATTGGAATTTGCCCTCAGTCATCCATCACAATGGGTAAGGCCAAAGAAAAATGTATGAAAATGTTGTTTAGCTTCACAAAATGGGAAGTGTCTTTAAGAAAATAGCTAAAGCATTGAAAATGACTATTTCCACCATCAGGGCAATAATTAAGAATTTCCAATCAACTAGAGATGTTACTAATCGGCCTGGAAGAGGACGTGTGTCTATATTGTCTCCACGCATGGTGAGGAGGATTGTATGAGTGGCCCAAAATTCTCCATGGTCACAGCTAGAGAATTGCAGAAATAAGTTGTGTCTTTCGGTCAGAAAGTCTCCAAAACCACAATCAGACGCACCTACATCACCTCAAGTTGTTTGGGAGGGTTTTAAGAAAAAAGCCTCTGCTCTCATCCAACACAAACTCAAGCATCTTCAGTTTGCCAGACACTACTGGAACGTCAAACGGGACCGATTTCTATGGTCAGATAAAACATAATAAGAGCTTTTTGGCAGTAAACATCAGAGATGGGTTTGGCGCACACAGAGAGGTAGCCATAGGGAAAAGTATCTTGTGTCCACGGTTAAATATGGTGGTGGATTTTTAACATTGTGGGGCTGTTTTTATGCCAGAGATCCCTGACATCTTGTTCGGATACATGGCATCATGGAAATAACAACAAATAAATAAATCTAAACCTGACTGTCTTTGTCAGAAATCTTAAAATGGGACCTGGTTGGATCTTCCAGCAGGACAATGATCCAAAACACACATCAAGATGGCCATCCCAGTTCCCTGACCTGAACTCCATAGGGAATATGTGGGTTGAACAAAAGAGAGTCCACTAGCGTGTACCCCGGAATATGAAGGATCTGGAGAGATTCTGTATGGACGAATGGTGTCAGATCCTTTGCCATGTTTCTCCAACTTCATTAGGCATTATAGGAGAAGACTCAGAGCTGTTATCTTGGCAAAGGGAGATTGCACAAAGTTTTGAATAATAGTGTCAATAATTGTGCCACACATATATTAGTTTTTTGATCAAATTTGATAAAGGTTTGATAAAAGTTTGCAATTGTTTGATATACATTAGAGGATAGACTTTTGTGAATATTTTGTGAATATTTTGAATGAAAGATCAAAAGGATAAACAATAAAGACAGCCTTTTTTGCTCATATTTACCAAGGATGCCAATATTTTTGGCCACAACTGTATGCCGCATGTTCCGGGCATAATAAACAAAAGAGCGGATTTACTTTCTTGAGAATGGAGACTTCATCATTTAGTGGTGAGCCATGTGTGGGAGAGATACGGGCAATCTGCCGTATCTCCTCGCAAGGCCGGAAATGCTCACTCACTGTCATCTGAACCAACTCCACTTGAGAAAAGTCCACTAGAAAACACCATTTTGCCCAAATTTTTAATACAGAATGTTCACTCATAATATATTTGTATAAAAGACTTATATCTGTAAAAATGTGTCTAGTTAAATCTATACATGCACACACACACACACACACACACACACACACACACACACACACACACACACACACACACACAAATATGAATATTTTAACAAATGGGTCCCACACATCTGGACACCACATAAGGGTCAAGCTGGGCAAGGAGAAAGTAATTTAACATTTAAATTACACACATCACAATAAGTTGTCCTGTAGGTGCCAACTAACGGCTTCTCTATTTACCTCTGTACTGGAATCAGGTAGAGGATCCGGTCTGGATGCTGGCAGTGGACATTAGTCAGGTCTGACAGATGGGAAGTGTGTGATTTATGTTAGCGAGTGGAAGAAGGCAGAAAGCGGCTACGATGTGACTGAGATTTAGAAGAGCGGGCATTAATCTGCTTCCCGTTGCTGTGTGGGCCATGGAACAAGTTCAAGGTGGAATGGAAAAAGAAAGTAGCAGGAAGTTGAAGAATGACAGGCAAGATGAGGGGAACAGAAGGATGGATGAAGACATTTGGAGACGGGACCAAACTAACCACTGAGACAGACTTTACACTTCACAATGAAAAATCCAGACAGTCTTTTAAGGAATAGTTCACCTAAGAATAAAGAATAGTTCACATAAAAATGGAAATTCTGTCACAGTTGACGACACCCTTGTTCCGAGCATGTATGCTGTTATTTTATTTAATTTCTTCTGTGAAATGAATCTCTACACTGCTATTTCCCATTCAACAGCAGCTCCCAAAAAACACCATAAAAGTCCTCCATATGATGATACTAAATAAGACAACAATGCTTGTGGTTATGCTCATTTAATGTCTTAAATAGTTTCCCTATATCGGAGTTAAGCAAAAAGCGATTACCCATTACCCTGATTTCGCTCTGCAGATAAACACCTTTACCAGTGTTCTGGTGGCTATTTACCAACAGCTTAATTTCCAAACAATTCACTGAAACCTCCTCAGTTTTTCATTTTTCTTTTCTTTTTTTATTTAATAATAATGTGTGTAAATAAGGATAAGGAAAGGAGAACATCAAGAGACATCAGAGGGAACTCTCTTAACGAGAAGCAATTTTCTTTAATTGATTGGTTTGCTTAATTGCCACAGCTTCTCTCATAATGAAAGCCAGGTGAGGCCTTTGAAGGTTTTTTATTCTCTCTCTCTCTCTCTCTCTCTCTCTCTCTCTCTCTCTCTCATGGCCTCATGAGCTCATTACAGTCACAGATGTCACTCTGAGATGTACTAAAATGTCACCGAAACCTTTCCTGCCTCCTTTTATACCTTCTCGTTTCCCAATATTACCCCAGCTTGACTCTCACAAGGGAATTTCTGTTACTAAATCCTCATATCTCAATCAGATTTCCCTCAAACAAGTTGTAAACCTTGCATGTAAAGTCAATATGAAATGCCATTCAAAACCCATTTTTAGTCTGCAATATGCCATACAATTTCAAATGGTATACTAACCTAGTGTACTTGTATTAAATAATCAAGTTAATAGGGTCAGTTTTAATTTCATATTGAAAAGTGATTGACATATTGGATAGTCAACCAAAAACGCTTTTGGTTAAAGCATCTTTTCGTTATCCAGCATATGTACATTTGTTCAGGGAATCTTGTATTAAATATAATAACACAATATCCGTTTTAATACTTATAAGCAACTTTTGTTCAGGTAAATGGCTGTGGCAGGATGGAGGGCGGGACCGGATGTGTATAATCAAGACACGGCCCCGCCCTCCGCCGTGCCACGATGGCTTATTGCTTTTATAAGTCAATGACAACAACAATACGATAAAAAGTTAAATAGCTATTAATGAAAATCTGAATAAAATAACTCATCCACCAATTAAGATAATTCATAAGTCAAGCGTGTTTACAGATGACAAGCAACATATATTTGACACATTACTATGTGCCAAATATGCAGTTACATTTGTGCATTTATTGGTATTTAATGACTTTTAAACAGAGGTAGAGTCAGAGCTATCCATTTTACAAACATATACGGTATCTGCACTAGACAAAAGGACATTGTAATGTGTTAAGCAAACATACCATATAAAGTTAACTACAACCAAAGCTAAAGTTGAGAAGCTATCTTGTGCTAAATGTTTGATAATTTTATACAAGATATAATGGTCCCTGCTCCATCTATCCAACAAGGGGTCCTTGGACTAAAAGCTGTTGAAGACCCCTGATCTAAACTAGACACAAACTTATTACAATACAAGCACTATCCACACTTGAACTGCACAATCTATATTAACTGAAACACGATGCCCTGATCTTTTCTAAGCATGTTGCCAGGGTTTCAGAGGTAGTGTTACCTTGTCACTTTCCTTTAAGTCACTTCTCCACTCCCCTCCAAAATGTCTCACAACACCTAAGTAAGACGTTAATGTTTGCGGATTGTTATGCGGCCAAACCTTGAGGCCAGTCGTGACGTGCCACTAGTTGACATAGACGGATGTAAGTTTCACCCAAACTGACAGGCAGGACTAAAATTCATTACATTAGCTTGCTTCCCTGCAGCCTCTCAAGGCTAACGTTGCCCATCATGACAATGTGGTGGGAGAGAGAGAGAGAAAGAGAGAACCCAACAACTTCTGTTTCGAAACAATTACGGCACAATGACGAAGCAGAACTGCTGAATTATGGTAATAATGGGCACATGTCTGCATTGTTTTAGTGCCCAGTTCACTAAAGGAAGTATGCAAATCAATTAACAGTGCAAACATTTGAGATGAACACAATTTTTACAGCACAATGTCAGATTTCGCAGGGGTGCATTTCCGTACAACCACGTAACTCACTGCTTAACCATCATGGTCTGATGCATCATTGGATAAACTAACTATCTAGCTAGTCACGACTTCACAATTTTGGTACCCATTCACTTGAAAGCGGATCTTCATGGCCCTGTTCAAGCTGGCATCCTGCACCAAGTAGTGGCGGAAACTTTCTGTCTCAGTATAAGGACCATCAATCGATGTGTATATGCTGTGTGCACAGCTATTGAAGAAAAAAAAATGATGTGGTGTAATATCAGGGTTGATACATTCCTGATATTCAATATTTGGAACAATCATCTAATCTAAAGCATTGCCAGCACGACTGCATTATGTCCCGAATATTTCTCCAGCAACTTTTAAGGACCAACTGAACTTGATTATCATCTAAAATTTATTTTAGCTTAAAAATGCAAATAAAATTTTTCTGAAGAAGCAGTAAATGCGATTTGAGGTAAAGACGGTAAGATTTAAAATATTTCAACGTTTTAAAATGTTCAAAATCTAGTTTTCACTTTCTGTAAGTGAACTCAGTATTGGACAAATAATTCTGATAGTTTAATGTCTTGAATAAAGTGCAGAACATTCTGAGAACGTCATTCAGCCGACTTTTTTCATCCACAGAACAGGGTAAAGCTAATTTAGTTTGAGAAAATAAAAAGCATATATAGGTATAAAAATCTAGATATTTTTTTCATTTGGTAATTTTTTCATTATTTTATTTATTTAATTTAATACAGGGGATTTTGCTGGGATTTTTTCAAAAGTAAAACTAAACAACAATTTAATAGAATTGGGCTGTAAGTGTTGCCCAAATTTTTAATACAGAATGTTCACTCATAATATATTTGTATAAAAGACTTATATCTGTAAAAATGTGTCTAGTTAAATCTATACATGCGCACACAAAAAAAAAAAAAAAAAAAAAGCACGCTGAAGCATTTCACCTAGTATTGTGTATTTATTTAAAACATCTTTAGGCACAGAAATTATATGTTTTTTTGTACTGTGGGATAATTCCATGGCTGCCGTCTATTATTTTGAATGGTGTGGAAAAGAAACGTACAAATAAATAAACGGATGGATACTGTGATTAATTAATCACAAACAGTGGCCATTAATTTGTTCAATGTTCATGAGATATTTGTGTTGGCACTCCTGGAAGTGTCACATTTGCAGATCGGCTCTATATGCCGTAAAGATCAATCCATAATCACAGACAATAAATTGACTTTCAATACTGTTATCATGATTAACACAGGCTAACAATTGGGGCAAACTCTGTAATGTGACACTGCATTTTTGCGTTAATGGCAATTTTATTGACAAAATGTTTTACCAAACAATGTTTTGCGACATTTGATGCATCGAAATGGAAAAATATTATTTTGATATTTGTGACATTTTAGTGATAATGTGCATTTCCATCAGCTTTATTTTGATACGCTAAAACTTTTTTCGCAAAAAATCCTTGGATGGAAACGTAGATACTGTTGGGTGATCTATCCCTTTAAGGAAATTATAAGGGTGTTGCAGCACCATGATTTGTCTTGAGACAAATATTTATAGTAATATATATATATATATATATATATATATATATATATATATATCTCATTTAATATATGACATATTAAAATTGTAGTAGTAGAAGTAGGTGGAAGTTCGTAAATTCTAGTAATACATAATAAAAATAGTAATCATTTAAAAATTGGAATAAAACAATTCCGACTGCACTCTTTGTGCTAATGAATTTATTAGTTCACACCTCAAAAACTAAGCGTACAGCCCTGATTTTGGAACTGACACTTGGCAGAACAACCAACACCCTCATTATGTTAATCAACCAATCAGGCACAGTTTTTGACCGATGCTGATAATAACAAAAAGGCAAAATATAATCAGAATAACCAGCCTTGCTGATTTATCAGTCTTTTACTAGTAGTGACAATAAGAACCAAAGCCTGTGCTCTAAATTAACATGCTAATCCATGTGCCTACTGCCTAGCACATGGAACTGCCAATCAAGACATTGCAGCACAAAATGTCAGATGCCAAGGATGTGTCTCACGTGGCTAGACACAATTACAGTTGGACAGAGCAAAGCGAAACAAACCAGCAACAGAACGCTACCTAAACGGTACAAAACCAATAAACTGCAAAAAAACAAAAAACACAACAGGATTTTGAAGCTCCAAAAAGCACATAAACAGCATTAACATAATCTATACGACTCCACTGGTTTAATCAATGTCTTCTGAAGCGTTTTGGGTGAGAACATACCAAAATGTAACTCCCTTTTCAATGTACATCTTGGCAGCAGTCTCCTTATCGGTCATTTCAAGCTGGATTACACCTTCTGCAGCGCCATCTAGCGCTCTGTGCATACGCAAGCACTAGGAAGTGTATTCAAGCTTGAAATCATAATCGTGCTTAGAGACTGCAATGGAAAGATGTACAGTGAAAAGGGAGTTATATTTGGGTTTTTTCTGACTCAATACCACCTGGATCACTTCAGAAGACATTGAATAAATCACTGGAGTCTTATAGATTACTTTTTTAGAGCTTCAAAGTTCTGGTTATCATTCACCTGCATTATGTGGACCTGCAGAGTTGAGATATTCTTCTAAAAAAAATGCAGAAGAAAGTCATACACATCTTGGATGGCATGAGATTGAGTAAATCATGAGAAAATGTTCACCTTTGGGAACTATCCCAATAATGTGCCCATAACTCCTAAATAAAAATTCTTTTTTACATTTTGTTAAATGTCTAAAATGCACAGCCACATAAAAATGGACTAAAAGCTGTTTTGTAACCATTTAATTACAGCCACACCTGCTATCAATCTTTAATCTGAGTGCCAAACTTTACCTACCAGCCAAATGCGTCCTGTGACTTTTTTCCCCACTCAAAAGTGCACCTGCCTCTCAACACCACATTCGAATGAGTGAATCACAATATGGGAAGCCATATTAAGATTAATCCAGTCAACCCTTGAGCAATCATGTAAATAGTGGTCGAACGAGATTGTTTTTTAATGCACAATGCCAATATCCAGAGAGCAGTGTGTCCGATACAATGCCAATATATAATACAATTTAATATAGTAAATAACATAAACAAAAAATAATAAATAATAATAATAATAATAATAATAATAATAATAAACTCTTATTTAGCACTATATTTACTCAATTTCACACAAAATTTTAATTTGTAAAAAATAATACAACAAATTATATTGTGTTTTAAATTGTAGATAGCAGTTTCTTCTGATTTCTGTTGTCAAATTTTAGTAATTTATTTGCATATTAATAAATTGTTAATATATTAGGAAGAAGGACATAACAGTTCACACAGTAGTCCAGCACCCATGAATGGCATGTGACAGATTTTACTGCTGATATTAAATATATTCTTTGATCAAAATCTTGATCAACCATTTTGTAGATTTTGGTCTTTCCAGACACTTTCATGACTGGAAATAGCCTCCCAAGAGCATTCAAACATGGCTGACAGTGGACTGACTTGCACTCGTGTGTATCCAGCTCAAGCAGCAACCCCCTTACAGTTAAAACAGCCTGGATAGCCTGCTTGGATTTTCGTCATGTTTTGTGAATCAGAGGAATTTCCGATTCTGATGTTTTTATTCTGGCTGATAGAATACGTGCTTCAGAGGAAAATATTAGATGAGCGCTCAACAGGAAGAAAACTCTGGATTTTCGCGAGGTTCGTGAAACATCTATTTAAACAAAATATCAGCATATTTGCAGATGGTATATGATAGAAGCTTTATTTATATTTGCCTTTTATCATTAGAAAAGTGACAGGGAACTTTTGAGGAGACACTGTTAGAATGCATTCTTCAGAGGTTGATTTATATTAGTTTGATTGATATTTGCCTTTTTATCATTAGACTGGAATATAATGGATCATGGTTTGGCTGGTAAGTTTGGCCAGACTGATCTCATGAATATTACGTGACTAACAAAATTGGTAGAAAATGACATTATGTGGTTCTTAGATGTATTGTGGCAGTACCCAAATGTCCACTGAGTGGCGCTAATAGCGAGTTAAATGTTCTCCCAAACAGATTTTTTAAGGTTAATGCTCCATTAAATAAAAAATAAAAAAAACAGAACTTGCCTAATCCAATATTGTCAAAAAAAATCAATAAAAACTGCATTAGCAAAAGGGAAATCCCAAACATATTTCTCACTGTGTCACATTCACCCTCTCCATACTTTAATTTAAATAGTAATACTGTATTTCCATCAGGAATCAGATGAGGTGATTAATAAATCTATAAGTCAAATTCAATATGCATGAAATGTCACAGTGACCTTGGCTTCACAGCAGAGTTGAGAATGACTGCAAAGTGTCTGCTAATTGAATGTTGGATGTGTCTTGATAGAAAGGCGAAAGAGGCAGATAGAGAGAGCGAGCGAGACAGGGATTGAAAACCTCCCGTGGATGAAGCCGTCAGACTGCCAGTGTCTGTCAACACTCTCCGAGCTGAGTGGGTCGTGTGTTGGTGAAGTGTGAACATGACAAACCGAATGAGAGAGGGAGAGAATGTGTGTGTAAGTGTGTAGAGGTGTCATGCACATATTTTTTTTTTTTTTGAGGGGGCAACAGTGGAAGTCCTGGCTAACTTGGTGCCCTAGGTAAGATATATAAAATACATTTTTAGTAGCTTAGTAGTGACTTAATTTGATAGTTTTCCCTAAATATGACATTTCTGCTAATATTTACTCACCCTCATATTGTTCCAAACACAACCTAGCCCCATAGAATGAATACATTTTTTTTGCAAACTGAGTTTTACGCGCAACGTTCTGTTCTTCGCAACAATTTGCTAGTGAAATTAACACTAGAGGTGCTAAATCTGTGCGTTTTATTCAATTTCACACAAATCACGTGTACGATGGCTGATTATGACTTTAAAAGCACTTATTGTTTCGCCCTATAACTCATACATTGCTATATTGAGATATCGAAACAATTTTACTCATTTTAAAAATGACAAATTTTAACGCTTGTATTACAGACCGACTTACACACTTTACAGATAACACTCTTTACACTTTAGCAGAAAGTGTCATAGAAGTGACAAATATTTGGATATTTGCTTTTTATGTCATATTTGCTAACTATCGGTTATTTTTAAAATTATGTTTAGGGTAATGATGCCTGTTTTGTTTACCTCTCTACCTACCTGTTTTTGTTTTTCTTGACATACTGCCTAACACCTCCTTTAGTGTTCCATGAAAGAGAGAAAATCATGCAGAATTGGAATAACATTGAGGTGAGTAAAAAAAAAAGAGAATACATTTTTGGGTGAACTAACCCTTTACATAACTGTATGATGAAGAAGTCTAGAGAAGTAACATTTTTATTTAGCATGCAATGGTTCAAATCACAACCTAATAAATAGCCAGACATATAGTTGTAAAACTGAATATACTGTATAAAGTTAAATCAGAATCTGTAGTTTATATATATATATATATATTAAAGCAATATCACGCAAGCAAGAGTGCAATATGGCACTACATCTGATTTAGGGTCATATAAATATATATATAATTTCCTTAATCTTATGATCACCTCAATGGAGGGGAAAGGTGATATGTGCAAGCGGAACACCCTGTCAGAGGTCTACGTGCTCGGACCTGAGAGAACATGGGACGAGATCGACTCAACCCTGAGATTGTAAAATCTCGTATAAGAATTGTATGTTGCCCAGCCCGCTGCTCTGCAAATGTCTGCTAGGGAGTTGGCCAGTGCCCAAGAGGATGCCACACTTCTCGTCGAGTGTGCTTGAACCCGCAAGGGTGTCACTGACAGAGAAAGCTTGCAGGTCCCAAACCCTCTTGATGGAAGTGAGCACGATCAGGAGGGCCGTCTTCAAGGAGAGGGATTTGAGCTCGACTGATTCTAGCGGCTCGAAGGGGGGTCTCTGAAGGCCTGAAAGGACCACGGATTGATCCCATGAGGGGAACAGGCATGGCCTGGGAGGGTTCATCCTCCTGGCACCTCTAAGGAACCTGATAATCAGATTGTGCTTCCCTATGACTTACCATCCACTGCGTCGTGGTGAGCCGATATGGTGGCTACATAAACCTTCAAGGTGGAGGGGGAGTGCCTCCCCTCCAGCCTCTCCTGCAGAAATGAGAGCACTGACCCGACTGCGCATCTCTGCGGGTCTTCAGATCGGGAAGAACACCAATTTGCGAACAAGCGCCACTTCAGGAGGTAAAGTTGCCTGGTAGAGGGAGCTCTGGCTTGGTTGATTGTGTCTACGACAGCAGGTGGTAGGCCACTTAGATATTCCACATCCCCTCCAGGGGCCAGATGCGGAGGTTCCAGAGGTCTGGGCGCGAATGCCAGAGGGGGCCCCATCCCTGAGAAAGTAGGTCCTTCCTCAGGGGAATTTGCCAGGGAGGGGCTGTCGCGAGGAGTGTGAGATCCGAGAACCAAGTCTGTGTGGGCCAATAGGGGGTCACCAGAGTTACTTGTTCCTCGTCTTTCCTGACCTTGCACAGCACCCGTGCAAGTAGGCTTACTGGGGGAATTGCATACTTGCTCAGCCCCCGGGGCCAGCTGTGTACCTGCGCGTCTGTCCCGAGGGGAGCCTCCGCTAGGGAGTACCAGATCTGGCAGTGGGAAGTCTCTTGGGAAGTGAACAGGTCTACCTGTGCTTTGCCGAACCGCTCCCAAATCAGCTGGACTGACTGGGGGTGAAGCCTCCACTCTCTGCTGAGCTTGCCCGGGATATGAGTTGCACACAGCGCCCCAACCCTTTTTGGAGGCGTCTGTGGTGACCAGAACGCGTCGGGACGCCTGCTGTAGGGGGACTCCTGTCCGCAGAAAACAGAGGTCTTTCCAGGGGTTGAAAGTGCAGGTGGGGTGATGAACACACGGTATGTGCCGCGGCACCATGCCAATCTCGGGACTCGAGTCTGAAGTCAGTACTGAAGCAGTCTCATATGCATCAACCCCAGGAGACTGAGTCTAACTTAATGCCAAGAAAAGAGATGCTCTGAACCGGGGCGAGCTTGCTCTTTTCCCAGTTGACCTGAAGCCCAAGATGGCTGAGGTGCCTGACTCTCGAGACTGGGCTAGGATGAGACAGTCGTCGAGGTAATTGAGTGGCCATCGAATGCAAACCGTAGGAAGGGTCGGTGTCGAGGCAAGATAGATTGATGCTCGACGCAATTTAGAATGTGTTTATGCTTGAGCATTTTGAACGGACATTTGTGGAAGACCCGGTAAGAAAACAAGGTCGTAAGCTGCCGCCTTTCTTGGGTACGATGAAGTAATGGCTGTAGAAACCCTTCTTCATCTTGGATGGAGGGACAGGCTCTATCTCGTCATTGAGTAAGAGTGTCACGATCACTGCACGTAGGGTGTTGGCATCTTTGCCATGCACCAAGGTAAAGCAGACGCTGCCGGAAGGGGGCGGGGGCCTGGCGAACTGAATCGCGTAGCCGAGTCAAATGGTCCTGGCCAGTGAAAGCCACACATCCAAGCTCCGTGCGAGGGGCACTAGGGGGACGTTCGCTTTTTACATACCTGGCGAGGCTTTGCAGCGGGGCGGAGCTGGTAGTGTCGCGTCGGGAGGCAAAAGTGCGTCCCGAGGCTTTGGTGCTGAGAGAAGACTCGAAGCACTTACCTTGCTCTGCGCAACCGATAGGGGGCGGGTTAGTGAATGAGGAGGAGGTCCCGTGTAGTGAGCAACAGACGGGGAGTTACTGTTACAATTTGAATGTTTTTTTTTTCCAGAACTTCTTAAACTACTTCAATGAGTTCTCATCAAAAAATCCTCCATGTGCAGCAATGACAGCTTTGTATATCCTTGTCATTCTAGCTGTCAGTTTGTCCAGATACTCAGGTGACATTTCACCCCACACTTCCTGTAGAACATGCCATAGATGTGACTGTCTTGTCAGGCACTTCTCACGCACCTACAGTCTAGCTGATCCCACAAAAGCTCAATGGTTTTAAGATCCATAACACTCTTTTTCAATTACCTTTTGTCCAGTGTCTGTGATTCTTTGCCCACTCTAACATTGTCTTTTTGTTTTTCTGTTTCAAAATTGTTTTTTTCTTTGAAATTCTTCCCATGAGGCCAGCACCCCTGATTCTTATCTTTACTGCTGTACATGAAACTGGTGTCGAGAGGGTAGAATTCAATGAAGCTGTCAGCTGAGGACATTTGAGGCATCTATTTCTCAAACTAGAAACTCTGATGCACTTATCCTGTTGTTTAATTGTACATCTGGCCTTCCACATCTCTTTCTGTCCTTGTTAGAGCCAGTTGTCCTTTGTCTTTGAAGAGTGTATTGTACACATTTGTATGAAATCTTCATTTTTTTGGTATTTCATACAGCCTTCGTTCCTCAAAACAATGATTGACTGATGAGTTTCTAGAGAAACTGACTCTTTTTTGCCATTTTTTACCAAATGTTCATCTTAAGACAAGCCAGTCTATTGCATACTGTGGCAACTCATAAACAAGCACAAAGACAATATTAAGCTTAATTTAATGAACCAAATAGATTTCAACTATGTTTGATATTATGTCAAGCTATTTTAAAGTACCAATTTAGCAAGATTACTCAGGGATGAGGTGTTGGAGTGATGGCTGCTGGGAATGGGGCTTGATCAAAAAATGACTTTTTTCAAGTGGTGATGGTGCTGTTTCTTTACATCAGTTATGTCCTGACTATACTTTGTGATCGGTTGAATGCCACTTTGGTGAATTAAAGTACCAATTTCCTTCCAAAACAGCTAAATCTGTACATTATTCCAAACTTTGGCCACCAGTGTATATATATATATATATATATATATAAGTATGTGCCACTGCGCCATTTAATTTCCATACAAATGATTCACAGTGAACAACAATGCAGTTGGTACAAACAGACTGTTACATTCCAATAATCCAAGGGCAAAAACACATTAGGTTCATTGATTTTTATACAGCTCCATTATATACAGCTCACTGATATGAATGTGATGCTGACTGTGAATACTCTTTAAAGGTGAAGGGTGTAATTTTCCTTAATCTTAATAAGCAGAGATTAATATATTTTTGCCATTCATACATTAATTTCCCTAAAAAGTGTTTCATGAGTGTGGGGTGGGACTATCTGTTTGTCATTAGACAAACCCGTTTGAAAAAAATATTATTTATGCAATTGCATTTGTTGAGGTTAGTGGCACAGAAATTACACACTTAATTACCCAATATTGTGTATACTTTTTTATAAATTATGTTGTTACCTTAGCAACATACACAAAACTTATTAACTTTGCAGTTCTGTTTGGTGATACAATTGGCTCAGAAATGACACACTTAACCATTAAATAGAAGTAAAAGAAGTTTTGTAAATTATTCATGAATTTATGTATAAAGGGGTCAAATGAGTTGAGATCAAGAGTTCACATCTTATTTCACATGCAATGAAGGCATTTACATATATGGCAATTTAAGCCAAAAAATATATATACAAATAAGTAATAATAATAACTAGTAATAATAAAAGTAAAATAATAATAAAAAAAACATGCTTTTGGCCTTAATTCTGGAAAATGGTCATAGTACATTTAATTATGACTGTATTAGCATAATTAAAAGCAATCTAATATTATAAAATTATGAAGGAAAAAAAAAACGTTTAATAGTAAACAGAGCCCACGTTCAAAATCTGGAATCAAAAATCGATTTTAATCCAGAAAAAAAAAAAAAAGAAAAGTTAAAGATTTTGAAAAATGTAATACCAATACTATGAAATGTTCAAATTCATGTTAATTTTTCAATAAATGTAAAACAGATTCTGGAAAATGATCATAACAAAACTAAGTGATGACTGTATTAGTGACATAAAAAAAAATCTAACATTATAAAATGATGAAAACTTCAGTCAACACTGAAAATCTGGAATTAAAAATGCATTTTAAACCAGGATATAAACAAAGTTTAAATATTAAAAAAAAATGTAAATTCATGTCAATTTTTTTAATTATTGTAAAATAGAAGAATTTTCTCAAGTGGACTTGTGAACCTCACAGTAAATTTCAACATTTGAATTTCTAATAATATACTCTACTGTATATTCATTTATGATATTATTGTATTAATTTTATCCATTAATCAACAATATACTACACATCTATATTATTACATATAATATTTATATACATATATTATTATAATAATATTCTATTTAATTTATTTTATTATTTGCTTTTGTTTGATACTTCCTTTGTGTGTGTGTCCTGTAGTTCTACGATCACAGCAGCACACTCTATCACTCTAATTTCTCTCTCTCAGCTTCAGGGCTGAGAGAGAGAGATATATATAGAGAGAGAGAGAGAGGGACAATTTGGGGAATTTTCACCTAACTACAAGTCCAAAGCAGTTGTGTCGGAAGACTAAGAATTATTGTCAAATATCTCACTCTCTCTTTCACTCTCCTCTCTGTGTCACCCTTTTATTACTTGGAGAAGAGGGATTGCTGCCATGTTAATATTTTAGGCTGACACTGACACGATGGGGCATGGCTGCGAGCAGGACAGCGGATATCAAAAGATTACAGTACACAAAGACATCAGTCATCCAGTGCAATGCATCACCCGCTACAGAGCAGAGAACATTTCTTTTTACACATACAGATCCTTTGAGCAGTTTCTGTCAGTAATTCAATACACTTTTGGCTTGGACAGACATTACAGTTAGGTCAAGAAAAGTGCACTTCAAATGCGAGATATCGCAGAAATTACTGCTCGAAGACTGTGTATTTCAGTTTTATTACTGAATCAGTATTTCAACTAATTAGTCTCAACATCAAACAACAAGGCCACAAAATGCACAAAGCCCGTTCACTGACAGTCTGATGCATATTGCACAGAAAATGTCAAAAGCTGGTTAAAATCGCCAGATCAATTAGACTGAAAAATTGGAACAAATCAAGGTATGGAATCCATCTCCTTATTCTTTTTTTAAATCTATATGTAAATAAACCCACCATAAAGTGATTATTTAAATCATATGCTTTTGCTATAAGCTAGAGCTAAAGAGAATCTCTGGGAAACCTTTCATGCCCTAAACTCGGTTTCCTCCACCAAATGAATAAACATGTATAAAAAATTTAAATATGAGCTCACACTCTAGTCAGAAAAAATAGAGAAAGATAGATGAGAGAGACTGAAAACAGAGCATGAAAGAGAGTCAAGGACTGAATTAAAAAGCAGCAGATGCAACAAAGGCAAAGCAACTATGCACCATTTTTGGGTGCAAAGTGAACCCAAAAATTGACATTTTGTAATAATTTAATCACCCTCAGGTCTTTCCAGTCATGCATTATTTTCTTTCTTCCTAAAAGCACACAATGAGATCTTGGCAGATTGTCCAATCTTCTATTTTCCGTGTGCAAGTGAATGGTAATTTATATCTGAAAAGCTCCAAAGAGGAGAAAACTAAGAGCAATTAAAGCATCATACAAGTATAATTCCTACACTGTTAGTTGGCTACACAACTTCTAAGTCACTAGTCAATATGCGTTATTGATGAAGAACTAGTCATTCGATTTGCCAGTTACCTGGAAACAGAAGGTTAATGGCATTAAAACTTTGAAAGATACTCAAAGAGTTTCCTAATTAGTCACTTCTTATGTTAGCTTGACAATGCCAACATACTGTGTTATTCTACTGACTTTTCCAAAATCCCTACAGAATTATCAGTTGTAACTCTACATCCACCAATCTTGGTACAGATCTTCAGACAGTTCTGACTCAGGTTGTTATGACTTTTCTAACTTGTCAGAATTACAGTTTTAGTACAACGGATGATCAAACAAATAAATAAATAAATCCCATAGACATACACCCTGTCTACACAGCTTAAGTATTTTAGCAAGTCAGTCCACTGGCAGCCATTTTTGGAATGCTCTCGGCAGCTATTTTTCTATGTAAACAAGTGTCATACAAGGGCAGCTCCTATCAACTTAAATGGGGAAAAAGCCAAAATCTCCAAAATGGTTGGTCAAAATTATGATCAAAGAACATATTTTAAATGAGCAGTAAAATCTGAGAACACGGGTATCATAAATTGTGCTTCTTATACCTCAGATTACACTTAAAAATCTAAAGTTTCCCGGCTTGTATAGCGAATGCGCATGTGCATTCTAAAGTTCATTGACAGGCGATGTCTTTATCTAAAAGGTGATTTTCTCTTTTACCTGTTAGGCAGGACTTCCTTTCTACATCCCTTGACCATTCCAGTTTCTGCCTTTCATTTTAATAGAACTTGCCCTTCTCTGCTAAATAATCTCTGGCGTCATGTCGCATCAAATCAAATAGATCCATTTATAATCAATGAAGCTGTCTACATTGGAAGTATCCATTTCGGCGTGTCGCGTCGATGGAAGTCCTGTTCCATTTTGCGTAGCACTTGTTGGCACTACTCCTGCCAACAAGACAAATAAATGGTTTAGAAGAGGATGTTTGCTTGATGCATCCAGTGTAGAGAGCCTTAAGCATTGTGTCGCGTCAACAAATGCGCACGGTGTAGATAGGGTGTTACATTAATGGAATGCTAAATGGGCCAATGCTATTCAAACTTCAAACTGTGAAAAAATCTACCATATACAAACCAACAAAAGCATTTAATCTGCATTAAGTTGCTGATCTATCGATCTATCTATCTATCTATCTATCTATCTATCTATCTATCTATCTATCTATCTATCTATCTATCTATCTATCTATCTATCTATCTATCTAATCTTTCAAATAGCGGTTCCCTGTCTACCAGTCACTGTGGCGATTTAAAAGAGTGTGCAAATAAAACGTGATGTCACCCATGGCAATGGGTTAAAGTCAGCCTTAGTGTTATCTTAAAATGTCCTTAGTAAAACTTGCTCTTAGCAGTTTTGTGAATATGTTTTAAGCAAAAACTCCTATCTATGAGCTCTTTGAAGAACTCCTAGTGGTAAGATAAAAATCTTTGTGAATATGGGCCCAGATTGTATGCCAATAGTCAACAGTCTGCCTGCATGATACCGTGTTCAATGTTAACCTTTGATTGACAGATTTGCTATGAGGCTGCTGTGTCATTAAATCTAATTTTCAATAATGTTATTTGCATTCATAGGACACAATGGTCTGGTTTAAACAAATCAAGTTATGGACTCCAATCCCTTATTTTGTATTACATCTACCTGTAAATAAACATCACAATGTGATTATTCAAATCAAATGCATTTGCTAAAAGATGGAGATAAATATATTCTCTGGGACCTCTATCATATGAATAAACATGTATGAAAATGTAAATATGATCTCACACACTAGTCAGAATAAAAACAACAGAGAAAGATAGATGAAGAGAGAGAATGAATACAGAGGATGAAAAGAGACAATGACTGAATCGAAAAGCAGCTGATGAAACAAAAGCAAAGCAACTAAAGGATAGTTCACCCAAAAATGTACATTTTGTAATAATTTTTTAACATCATGTCTTTCCAATCATGCATTATTTTCTTTTTTCCTAAAATCATAAAATGAGACTATCCAAGCTTCTGTTTTCCGTATGAAAGTGAATGTTGATTTATATCTCCAAGCTACAAAGTGGATAAAAAAAGCACAATTGAAGCAACATAAAAAAGTAGTCCATAATTCCTACACCATATAATTCTTCACAAGCCACTCAAGAGCTTTAAGTGAGGAACGGGCTGAACTGTAAGTTGTTATTTACTCAGAAGTCATTATATCCCTCTTAAATCTCATTGGCATTTGTGTTTAATAAAACAATGGCACCTTTAGACATGTTATGTCAGGTTTGAATGACATGGAGATGATAACATATTTTATTTTTGGGTGAACTATTCCTTTAAGGTTACATTGTGGTCTGTCTTGTTACATAATATTGATAATTGCAAGAAGTTTCTCGACCCAACAGGTAACAGAGTAATACTAAGGTCAACAACAGCAGTGTTTTTTCTTTCTTTCTATTCAGCTTTCTACTCCGTTTTTTTTTTCCTGCCTCGAGGACATAGTGTGAACTTACAGGTTGGCTCATCCCTCTTGAATATGTAACACTGACATCAAATGAAAATTACTGCCAGGAAAAAAACAATGCTGTCAAAGAGTTTTCCAGGAGCTATTATGCAGTGTCGAGAGCAGTTAGTAAGCAGCACCACAGAACAGAACAGAATAGCACTATAAACATCTAAAATAGAGATGCTAATTCCACAAGAGAGAGTCTGCAAATTTGAAATGTGTATATATCTGCAAAGTAAATTTTGTCAACATTTAGGAGTACAATAGCATATACTGTATATGACCTCAAACTAACACGCATGTACTAAAAGCCACACGACTCAACTTTAAGTTAGTAGTTTTGATACTTTTCGCTACACTCTAAAAGTGCACAAGACTTCTGTAGCTACTGGGAGGGTGCTGCTATTGTCACTGAAGTTAACTGTATCCATGGCAACAAGTTCTCCAAAGACTTTTGTCAGGTGTGTCAGAGGTCTTTAAGGACTCCGTAAATGGATTCGGTCGAGGCACAGAACGAAGACCCTCTACCCACCTGTTGTTTGCCACTTTACAGAGAGAAGAAAAATTCAGAGAGAGAGAGAGAAATAGGGTTTTTTAGGTCACAGGAATGACACCAGCTCTCCTCCCTCCGTGGAGATCAAGATTGTGCCGTTAGTGACAGACAGGTTTTACGGCCTATAGTGTGAAAAATCAATGCCACTGAATTATCACAACAGGTGTATACTGGGCCCCCACAGTTTCAGTGAGGAGAAACACAATTACCTCTCAGTAATTGCAGACTGAAGGGAGATAACGTGTCTCGCGTAGCTTGAGGAGGTGGGAGCGTCACAGGCACGTAGGGTGGTCATATAGGGTCTAGGCCTGAAAGTGCTTTTCTGATTCCAAGAAAATGGCCCTGATGCCCCCTCAAAGCAAAGGTATCGTTAAGGCAATCCATAATCTCAACAGCTATGTACCTCAGAAGAGCACTGAAGCCCCTGAGGGTATAGTTGGAATGTACCTTTGGTGTATTAGTCATGCCCTATAACACTAGATCTCAAGTAGTCTTGCTTCGGAAACCAGATGTTACATTGAACATCAAGTGGTGACCTAACCCAGTACCAAACGTTATTTAAAGTAATAATGTGCGTTTCTGCATTGTATTATGCATTTTCCCCATATCAAAACAAACCTGTTTAGCATTTAGTATTTTATATTGCAGTCAGGTCGAAGTCCATCTCCTCTAACTTCCTAAACTATTGCTAATATGGTAAAGTTAATGATATGGGGAATATTAGGATGATTCCTTCAGGTTTTTTTTTTTTTGGCAATTTCAAGCATTGTATAACCTTCCTTCCTCAAAACATTGATTAACTGATGAGTTTAGAGAAAGCTGTTTCTTTTTTGGCATTTTTGACCTAATATTGACCGTAAGACTTGCCAGTCTATTGCATACTATAGCAACTCAAAAACAAACACAAAGACAATGTTAAGCTTCATTTAACGAACCAAATCAACGGTGTTTGATATAATGACAAGAGATTTTCTAGTACCAAATTAGCAATTTAGCATGATTTCTCAAGGATAAGGTGTTGGAGTAATGGCTGTTGTCTCGTTTTGATCAAAAAATTACTTTTTTCAAATAGTGATGGTGCTGTTTTTTACATCAGTAATGTCCTGACTATACTTTGTGATCATTTGAATGCCACTTTTTGCCAATTAACGTACCAATTAAAACATTCTCAAATTATGCTGGATAACATTCCAACAATGCATGTTGTCATTAAAGCAAAAGATGGACAAACCAAATAATTCTCAAATTCTTGTACAATTTTCAATGGAAGTTTTCAATGGTGCTGATAATGCAGATAATAAGATTTTTTAAATTGTCTGCACTTACGGTATATAGCTCCTTTTTTAACCTTAGAGGTTATCAAAGCGCTTAACACTGTGTCCCATTCACCCATTCACACACATTCACACTCATACTCGCAATCATACACCAATGACGGCAGAGCTCCCATGTAAGGTGCTAGCCTGCTATTGGGTTGCAACTTGGGGGTTCAGTGTCTTGCCCAAGGACACTTCGGCATGTGGAGTCCTGTGGGCAGGAATTGAACCACCAACCCTGCGATTAGTGGCTGACCCGCTCTACCATCTGAGCCACAGCCGCCCCGTAAGAAATTAATACAAAACAAAAGCATTTTTAAAAGTGATCTCAGACTTTAGTACCCCTTGTACCAAAAAACTAACAAACACAGAATTTCTGTAACTCAGTTTATGTGTCTCTGTTAGCAGGAATCAAAAAAGTGTCTTGAGTAAGTAAGTACCTCATTAAACTACTGGTTTGATGGAAATCTTGCTCGTCTTTTTGTCTTTTTTAATTACTAATCTAAGAACATTGAAACTAGCAGCAGAGAAGCACAGCGGAACATATAACTGAAATAAAGACTTCATGACTGTGGAAGTCATTCTGCAACATTAACGTCAGTGCATTACAGAGAATCTTATGAGCTTATCAGCTTTTTGTAAAGTAAAACTCTTACTGTAACTGCTATCCTAAAAAAATTATCTTTCCATCCAACAACAGTAATGAGAAGAGTTACAATAGCTATGAATATAATCATGAGACTTTTCAGAGTACCACTTAAAATAATAGTTCACCCTAAACGTTGCTTCCAAACCAGAATGTCTTTATTTCCTTTTTGGAACACACAAATTAACTTTCATTGCATCTTTTTTTTTCCATACAATTGAAGTGAATGGTGACTGATCATTCTGCCAAAAAAATTCATTTTGGGGTGAACTATCCCTTTAAAACAGTTTTCCACTATCCATTTAAAACGTCCCGGGCTACATGTGTAACCCTTGTTCCCTGAAAAAGGCGGAACGAGATGTTGTGCTGCTAAGCGCTACGGGGAGACACGTCTTAGTGTGACCAGCTGAATATGTATGCAACACGTCAATGAACATTGACTGGAATCATTGGACGCACCTGGAGCAGTGGCTATAAATAGATGCGTCACAAGGTGCATCATCAGATATTTCGTCTGAAGAGCAGTCCTGGGACGTCCCAGTGCGGCAAAGCAGTGCAACATCTCGTTCCGCCTTTTTCAGGGAACAAGGGTTACACATGTAACCCGGGACGTTCCCTTTACAAAAGGCTTCACTACGATGTTGCGCTGCTAAGCGCTACGGGGAATGCAATACCCACGCCGCCACACTTGGGGCTGTCCAGACCCCTACGGTTGTGGTGTGCTCACAAAAACGCGAGAGGTCTCAGACATGAGCTTGAGATGTCGACTCAAGGGCGTAAGAGCCCAGAGTAGCATAAACATCTAAACCAAGAGAATTTGATTAATGTGTGCAGAGAGGACCAGCCTTCCGCATCACAGACTTGTTCAGTGTCAACTCAAGGGCGTAAGAACCTAGAGTGGCAAGAACATCCAGACCATAAAAGTTTAATGAATGTGCGCAGAGAGGACCAACCTGCCGCACCACAAACTTTCTGCAGAGGGAGACCTCTAGCAAAGGCTTTATAGGAGGAGAGCCCTCTGGTAGAATGCGCCCTAAAATCTACTGGCGAAGCTTGACCGCGCGTCTAGTAGGCCCGGGCAGTAAGGTCCCTCACCCAAAGTGACAACCCGGTCACGGCTTCAAAGTGAAGAACTGCTGCCCTGACTTTACGCCACTAGCAAATGCGGTGGACATAATTCTGAAGGCACAGACTGGACAAATTCTGAGTAGTCTTTAGCTGCTCCGGCATTTACAAACGGCAGGGAGCAGAAGGCTTAGAGAATGACTGGCCAAGGGTCGAGAAAGGCACCTTGGGCAGGCAGTCAGGGTGAGGGTGCAAAGAATGCTCTTGGTCCTACCTGGGACAACTCAAAACAGGCCGGCAAAAGAGACAGAGCCTGTAGTTACCCAAGTCTCCTTAGAGACGTAATTGCCATATGAAAAACCATCTTGAGAGTCAGAAGTCTACCAAACGCTGACTCTAGAGGTTTTAAAAAAGGGGGGTCTTACCCTATGAAGAGGTCCTAGCAAGGATGCCTCTTAGAGGGCACCCCGCCCACCAAGGCGTGGCAAGCCGAAGTGGAGGCCACATAGAACCTGGCAGTGGCGAGGCAAGTGCCCGTTGACAGTTCTTTCCACAGAAAATCCAGAACTGAAGCAAACTGGCAGTTAGCTGGTTCTGTAATTTGAACTTATTAGAAGGAAACGCATGCAGGCGCATTTGTGCCATGTATGCGGCACCACGAACAGCACCCCCGAGGGGGGGGGGGGGACTGGGTGACTCAGGGAGAAGTAGAGGAGACATTGCGCTATCAACAGAGGCGAAGAGGTCCTCTTCTGCCCTGTAAAATCTACCCAGATCAGTTCCAAGGGAGGGAGCCCTAGCACTTGCAATGGTCTCGATAACTTCAGGAGAAAGCCCTGTGAACCTCAGTTGGTACCCTACAGGGGCGAAGCATGAAAGGTTTCACAATTCGGGCCGGGGATGAATATGCCCCCTGAGCCTGAGAAAGAAGGTCCTACCTGATCGGAATCGCCAAAGGCGAACCGTCGAGGAGAGATATTATCTCCGAGAACCATATCCTGTTCAGCCAGCACAGCGCCATTAATAGGAGGCAAGACCCTTGCTGGTGAACATTGCCAAGACTCCCGGGAGCAGAGAAACCAGGGAAAGAAACGCATACAGACGCATTCTGGGTCATATATGTGTTTTAACGTCCAGACCCAAGGGGGCTGGGTGATTTCAGGGAGAAGTCGAGGAGACATTGCGCTATTCATAGAGGCGAAGAGGTCCTCTTCTGCCCTAAGATCTCACCCAAACTTGTTCCAAGTGGAAAAAGCCTGGCATTTAAAAAAAGGTCTCGATAACCTCAGGAGAGAGCCCTGTGTCCCTCAGTTGGTACCCTTAGGGGCCAAACATGAAAGATTCCACAATTTGGGGCAGGGATGAAACATTGCCCTGTGCCTGAGACAGAAGATCCTTCCTGTTCGGCACCGCCAAAGGCGAGCCGTCGAGGGAAGAGATTAGCTCCGAGAACCAAGCCCTGTTCGGCCGGCGCGGTGCTATCAGTTAGAGGCAAAAACCCTTGCTGGTGAACTCTGGGCAACTACTACCTTAGGGTGGAGTTCTTAACTCCCCCGTTGGTATTTTCTGTCTGGACCGTAAATCTGCTCCCATATACGGGCATCCAGGGATATAACTGCCTGAGTGACAGGAGCTTGCCCTGGGCCCTAAGGAGAACCCAACATGTCAGAAATACAGCTGACAAGAACGTGGGACTCCTTGATGATTTATGTAAGAGGCTACCGCTGCATTGTCCACCCGCACCAAGACATGGCAGCCTCAGGAGGAGGTATTTCAGGGCCAGAAATACAGCCATCAACCCGAGACAGTGACTGTGACAACCGAGCTGACGACCCTCCTATCCCCTTAAGCTGGACGACCACTTAAGGTCGCTACCCCGCCCATCAGGGAGGCGTCTGTCGTTAGCAGCCTGCGACAACAAGACGCACCTAGAGTGGGACCCAAGGCAGAAAACCGGGGTCTGAACCACATAGAAAGGGAACGAAGCCTGAGGCGCGTAACCCTATTTAGCCTAGGGGTCTTGGCCCTTGGAAGAAATCCCCTGGCTTTTGGCCACAACTAAAACGGTCTCATGAGCAGAAGGTCCAGAGGGATCACTGTGGATGCCTTCACCCTGAGACCTGGAAATCATTGATACTGATAACAGTGCAACCTTGACCTAGCCTGACTTTGCTCAGGGTGATCTAAATGGACTCAATACTAGCGGGAGACAGTTGTGCCCGCATTGAGATTGAACTCCATGCGATGCCCCGATAGACAGTGTTCTGAGTGGGAGAGAGGACGCTCTTCTTGGCGTTGAGCCTCAACCCCAGAGAAACAGATGAGCTGAGACGATGTCCCTGTGCTGAACTGCCAGTTCCTGTAACTGCGCTAGGATCAGCCAGTCGTCTACATAATTCAGAATGCAGATGCCCCGGAGTCGCAAGGAGCCAGCGCTACATCATGCATTGTGAATGTGCGGGTAAAAAGGGCTAGGCTGAGAGAAAGAACCTGACCCTGGAAGACTTTGCCCCCAAAAGTGAACCTCAGGAACTTTCCATGTTGTGGCAGAACTTCTAAATGAAGTATAGAAGTGCATCATAAGATCGATGGTGACCAGCTGAACGAGTTGTAGGGCTTGAGACACGACCGTCTTAACAGGCAACATCTTGGACTTGAACACCCACGGGTAGTTCAAGCTTTAAGATCTAAGCCAGATGCCACCCCTCACCCTCCATGGGAAACGGGAAGTATGTAGTGTAATAGCCTAACTCTCTCTCTGGAAGGGGAACACATACTGTGGCCCCTTTAACCAGGAGATTGATTTTTCTTTTTACATAAGAAGAAATCCGGTTCACAGTAGTGGGAACATACTGTTGAAGCACGGAAAAAACGGCGAGTGAATTAAATCCTGACGCCCTTATAAGACCCACAGAAAAGAATACATCGGGCAGAAGTTTCCACACTGCCGGGATCTATGAGGTGGGTATTATATTTGAACACTTCCTGTTGAGGGGGTGTCAGGTGTTCCGCATCCTGAAATAAGACAGGAACAGCGGTACACCCAACTTTTAGCTAGAAACCTCTGCTTCCTAAAACGCCAAAGGCGGCGGGGAAGGAGAGGATTTGTGAGGGTACCGGGAGGGGCGTAGTGAATAGAACACGCGCCCCGTCCCGAGGGGAGCTACCCCCACTGGGTTAAGTGCAAGACACTCAGGGTTTTTTCCTCCTTGAGATAACTGCCCTGAGATCTTGCTTTGGAGGCTGTCGGGGGCGATGAGCCTTTCCCCAGTCCTGACGAGGGGGAGCACGGCCCGCCACGCTCTGTTTTTGAGCCTCTCTTCTAAGAGCACCGGGGTGGGACTGGGTGGCCGATGGCCCCGCCCCCTGAGTGCGGCGAGGGAAGAATTGCCCAAACGCTCCCTCATGGCTTTTTGCCTTCTGGAACCTGGAGATAACCGTCATCATAGCGTCTCCGAAAAGCCCAGACGGCGAAATTGGGGCATCAAGGAGAAAAGTTTTATCTTTGTCCTTGATGCCTGATAGGTTGAGCCATAAATGTCTCTCCGTGCTGACCAATGCGGACATAGACTGGCCAATAGCACGGGCTTGGTCGCACGAAGAGACAGGTCCGTAGCTCGACGAAGCTCAGAAAATGCTTCCTCGTCGGGCGCGGAACCTGCACTCGTGTCCTTAAGCAGATCGGCCTGGTATGCCTGCAAGACCGCCATGGTGTGCAGGGCAGCACCAGCCTGACCCGCCGCTTGATATGCCTTCCCCACTAGCGTGGAGGTGGTCCTGCACGGCTTCGTGGGGAGTGAGGGTCTTTTCATTGATGACGCCGAGCCTGGTGAGAGATAGCCCGCAAGTGTCTCTTCAACCTGCGGCATCATCGAATACCCCCGTGCCTCAGCACCCACGATAGTCGAATATATAGACGTCGAGGGCACGTGAACACGGGAAGTATAAGGTCTCTTCCATGAATGAGAAAGCTTGTCATGGAGATCATTAAAGAAGGGAAGGGACTGATGAGGCGTTCCCTTCCCCCAGCCACCAGACAAAAATCTATCTGCCAATTTGGAATGTTTGGGGGTGTCTTGTTGTCGTGGCCAGTCTAATTTAAGCTTGACCACAGCATGAGAAACCACGTCGAGCAATTCCTCTGCTGGTTTATCAAGCACGGAATGCCCGGCGGTGGGTAGCTCCGCTGAACCAAGTGAGTCGCGGTCTTCCTCATGAACCGAAGAGGCGTCGGAGCGTGCTTCAAGATCACGGGAAGGACCGGCTGGATCTGTGGAGCGGGCGAAAGGGAAAAACCCGTCTCCCGCTCCTCCGCCAGATCCATGCGAGAGCCCCACGAGTGAAGTGTGGGCGCTGACTCCCGGAAGTGAGCGAGGCGAGCGCGAAGCACTCTGCCCGAAAGCAGATCACAATGCTCGCACCCGCCCTGCCACAACGCGAGAGCAGCATGCTCTTCCCCCAAACAAATTAAACAAAACTGATGCGTGTCAGTCTCGGGCAAAAAGCGGAGACAGGGAGACACGCATCGTTTGCCCTGATTCTCAGTCATTTCTCTCTTTTTTTTTTTTTTTTTTTAAATGACCGATATATATATATATATTGTATTTTCTTTTCTTTTCAGAGGAAACAGAAAGGAGAAAAGGTATCAACTGCACACTGCCTAACGGAATCTAACTCCTAACAGAGGAAAGAAAGTTTGACAGATTTGTGAAAGCACACATAACAGAATTGCTCTGAAGACGAAATGTGTGATGATGCACCGGTGACGCATCTATTTATAGCCACTACGCCAGGTGCGTCCAATGATTACATCGGCAGAGGTTATAAATTCCAGTCAATGTTCATTGACGTGTTGCATACATATTCAGCTGGTCACACTAAGACGTGTCTCCCCGTAGCGCTTAGCAGCGCAACATCGTAGTGAAGCCTTTTGTAAAGGGAACAGTTTTCCAAATACACAAACATTCACATCTGTGTATCTGTAAAATATAAGGACATGGAAACTCCTACACAGTGAGTTTTGGCTCATGCATCATGTCCAGTCTTATGTGGATGTAACCCACACATGCATGACAGTCTGAAGGTAATAAAAGAAGGAAATCTGACATTTACGGTCCTCCATAACCAGTATAGAACTTCAAAACTGTGGAAATGTCAGGGTGCAACTTTTGAGGGATGAGGGTAACACTTAAAAAATGTTAAAAGTTGCATAAAATCATAAAAGAAATGCATGTTTTTTTATTATTCTTACTTCAGGGAGGAAAATATTGTGTCATTATCATCATAAAAAGGGTTACACATTTTGGTCAAAAATGACCATGAATACCAAAGGAAGGTGCCATTTTTTAATACCATAAGATGCTAATCAGATTAGATAACCTACAAAGTGTATTCGAAAATATTACAATAATGATTACAATTTTAATGTAGTACAAGATTACATTTCAGGTGCGATCTACTTCAACACTGGAGGAAAACCTGTTCAAAGAACTGCATTTTCTTTTTTTCTTGGACAATATTGGAGAAATGTTCACATTCAAATGTTCAGTATTTGTTTTAGGCAATACTTTATACTGTGTGCCTATTTATAGATTGCCTTTAAAAATTAAATTGAGAAATCATTGAGAAATATTAACTGGAGTAAAAAGTTTGACAAGAAGCCCTGCTCTCCGACATTTCGTTTCATCATACATTTGACAAGCGCAAATATTGAAAAAGCCAGAAAATCATTTGTTCAAATAAAAGGTCGATCAGAACTAGTTTTGCTCGTATGTGCTTTCACCTCTGATGATGCGGCTGCATCATTTCACATATATGTCGAATATGGACTCTTTACCTGTGAAGTTCATGGATGGTTGAAGGAGAGAATATCACTTCACTTTCAGTTTGTAAACGTAATGTACTTGTGGACAGTTTGGGTTATAATGAGTCATAACGTACATCTGTCGCCGTGTGCAAGGATTCTTACCTTACATGTTTTACATGAGCACAGATGCACGTAATGCATCTTGTCATGCACTCACCTACCTCTACTGTACCTAATGATACAATTTTATGTCCTGACAAATAGATGACAGCTGGAATGTTACGGCCCTTTCCTTCTCTCCTCGAACCAAATGGATGGAATCAAAGCTTTCAGTCCTTTATAAATATCTCACACGCTTTAGACTGCCCCCATCATTTTGGCAGCGTTCACATTTAGGGCCATCGACTGAATTGAGACATATTTTTAACCATGCATTTTTTTTCCTCGTCTGCCACACTGGCTTCTCTTCAGAAAGGACATTTTTAAAAAAAGAGCTAAGCAGTACTTTATCAGAAAAGTGATTTGTTTCTTTTCAAGCCGTATGTCTTTCTCTCGCCTACTTTTTGATGGAACTCAAGGCATAATCTGAGAACATCTGAATTTCCGGCAACTATTTGTCCTCCGAGCAGCATTCAAAACAAACAAAAAACGAATAGGCAACACTTAATCTTTCCAGCGACACTGAACGCTGTGCCACTAGTAGTCTAGAGAGAAAACTATTGATTTGTTAGAGAGCATGAAGGAGATCGATTAGAACAGTCATCTCATTTGAAGGTGATCCAAGGTGACACCTCACACAGCTTAGAAATTTCAACAATAATCCTTTGAGTGTGCCAAACACATATTTCATAAAAAAAAAAAAAAAAAAAAATGAAATTCTCAACATGTATAAAAATACTCTTCGAAGGGAACATTTTGTTCTGAAGGATATGTTTGTTAATTGAAGTAAATATTGTTCATATTTCTCGCTAAGTGAGATTGCAAATTGCAAATACTTCATTTTTATACTACGCTGTGAAACAAATGAACCCAGCAGTGATATGATACTTTTATCACTTATTTTACTGCAAATCCTATTGCAAATACATCACAAGTGCCTGAATTACATGAACAACTGTTAATCATATTAAAGATAATTTGTCGGCAGCCATATCACCCTGCAGCTCTTGCCTGGTCGACCACTAAAGCTAAGCAGTGTTGAGCCTGGCCAGTACCTGAATGGGAGACCTCCTGGGGAAAACCAAGGTAGCTGCTGGAAGTGGTATTAGGGAGGCCAGCAGGGGTTTCTCACCCTATGGTCTGTGTGGATCCTAATGCCCCAGTATAGTGATGGGGACACTATACTGTAAAAAAAGCACTGTCTTTTGGATGAGACGTTAAACTGAGGTCCTGACTCTCTGTGGTCATTAAAAATTCCCAGGGCACTTCTTGTGAAGAGTAGGGGTGTAACCCTGGTGTCCTAGACAAATTCCCCCCATTGGCCCCTATCTATCATGGCCTCCTAATAATCTCCATCCCTGAATTGGCTACATCACTCTACTCTCTCCTCTCCACCAATAGCTGGTGTGTGGTTGGTGTTCTGGTGCGCTATGGCTGCCGTCGCATCATCCAGGTGGATGCTGCACACTGGTGGTGGTTGAGGAGATTCCGCCTATACTATGTAAAGCGCTTTGAGTGCCTAGAAAAGCGCTATATAAATGTAAGGAATTATTATAAAGAGTAGAATGCCAGAAATACCCCCAAACCTTGTGCTGTTTTGACTGTGTGTTGCACCTGAAAATCTGAAGGAGGATCTGAGCAGTGGTAAGTACCTACAAAATGTGGTCCAAGGAAGGACAACTGACAACAGGTTCATGGGCACCTATGGCTCACTGATACACATGGGGAGTGAAGGCTAGCCCATCTGGTCCGATCCCACAGAAGAGCTACTGTAGCACAAATTGCAGAATATATTAATGCTGGCCATGACAGAAAGGAGTCACAGTGCAAAGCAGCTTTCTGCGTATGGGGCTGCGTAGCTACAGACCAGTCAGTGTGCCCATGATGACCCCTGTCCATGTAAGCTTCAGAACTGGACCATGGAGCAATAGAAGAAGACGAATCACGTTTTCTTTTAGATCATGTGGATGGCCGGGTGTGTCGTTTACCTGGGAAAGAGATGGCAGCAGGACGCACCATGAGAAGAAGGCAGTGTGATGCTCTGGGAAAGATTCTGCTGGGAAACCTTGGGTCCTGTCATTCATCTGGATGTTACTTTGACACGTACATCCTACCTAAAGGTTGTTACAGACCACGTACCCACCTAAATGGCAACACTGCAAAAATTGTTCAAGAATGGTTTGAGGAACATGACAAAGAGTTCAATGTATTGACTTGGCCTCCAAATTTCCCAGATCTCAATCCGATTGAGCATCTATGAGATGTATTGGACCAACAAGTCCACTCCATGGAGGTCCCAATTGGCAACTTACAGGACTTAAAGGAACTGCTGCTAACGTCTTGTGTCCAGATACAGCAGGACACCTTCAGAGGTCTTGTGGAGTCCATGCCTCGATGGGTCGGAGCTGTTTTGGCAGCACAAGGGGACCTACATTATATTAGACAGGTGGTTTTAATGTTGCGGCTGAAATATATACATATATATATATATATATATATATATATAAGATCAAACGTGGATTTTATTGATCAAAATAAATACATTTAGTAGCTGGTACTGTGCATGTAAAAGGGCTAGAAATTGCTTTTTAGCCTAGCATAAAGCAACATTTTCACATGACTATTTACACAAGGTTAACTATTTCTGCTGCTCCAAACGTCATAACCCCACAGATAGTGCACAATGACATCATCTTCTGATTTTATAACATCATATCCACCTTCACAGTCATAACAGTGTAAAAGCGCCCTTGGTCTGCTCGTATGAATGTAACACATCATATGAATGTGTTTCTCCACTGTTCAAATGTTCCTCGGACCACATCATTTATATGTAGAAATGTTTTCCAACTTACTAGACTGAATATTAAATGAAATAAAATGTATTCAAAATGCAAAGTAATCTCTTCAGTAATCTAAATACTTTTTGGAATGTAACTGTATTTTGATTACCAAAGATTAAAATTGTAACTGTAGTGGAATACAGTTACTTATATTTTATATTTTAAATACTTAATCCCGTGTATTTCATTACTCCCGAACCCTGTTTGTGACTTATTTGCAACGCATATTATCATTCCTGACTTCTTAATTCCTAATCAATCTGTGGAAGTAGCAGGCATTTTGAATTAAGTTAAGGACAAAAAAAAAAAAAGATATTTCGTATTTCACACTCATAGTTTTGAATGTAAAACTTTACATCCGTTCGGGCAGGCGCAAATGGTTTAGTCTCTCAAATGTAAATATTTAAACTCATCTCAAGCTCAAATCGGAATGGAAAATTCTGCAGACAACCGGAACTTGCCATTGGAAATCAATAAGGTCCAGTTTTTCATCCGTCTTTTGTCGGATGCAGTGAAAAGATGGTTTAAGGGTCAAAGAGAGAGTGAAAAATGGTCATCAAAAACTCAACTATTTATGACTAAAACTTTTTAAATAACATTATATGTGGTCTCAGCGAGAATAAATTATGAAAAAATATAATATGACCTTTAAATGCCTTAGCCACCATGTTATGATTTTAAAAGCTCATTATTCAGTTTCTTTGTAAAAATTCTGATAATTAGCCTCCAGTCTTTTCACTCCATCCATTCAATCTTTCACTCATTCAGCATTTTCCAGCCTCAGATATATCTCTCTCATCATCTGTGCTGGGAATTAGCCAGACAGATTCAGCTTATTACCTGAGGCCCGCCAGCTTGCCTTAGTAGTTTTGACCATGGCCATGTGGTATTGATGGAGGGAGGGTATCCGAGGCTTGCAGAAGCATCTAAGGTGCCAGAATTTATGGGCTGATTTGGCCGATGATTTGCGTCCAGTGGGACGTTCCTTGGATCTGATGGAAAACATGAATGACAGACTCCGCAACCATCTGTGATCAAGGGCTTTGTGATTTTTTGTTCTTCTTGCTTGTGTAATGAATTGTTTATCAGTCATTGGCTTCCTTCCTCTTTGCTGCCGCTGTGACACCCCAGAGTCTGAGTTTAATTCTGAGCTTAGAATTAACACTTAGAAATGGTTCTGGGCTTTTGCACTGTGAGAGGCCAAACAGATGGTCCGGTTAAGCCTGCATGGAAGTCGTATGTGTTCATTTTCAACTGTGTGGTCTTTCTTGGCAGGTTGAATTAGACAATTATAACAAGATTGGGGCATAAATCCCTTTACCTAGTTTTCAAATTTGGGAACCAGGAGACCCAAGGGTCTCTTTGTCTGGCATTCTTAAAGGGAAAGTTCACACAACATGAGAAACTACTCACCCTTATGCCAGTCCAGATGTGTATAACTTTATTTCAGCAGCAGAACACAAATAAAGATTTTTAGAAAAATAGTTCAGCTCTGTTGGTCCTTACAATGCAACTGAATGGTAATCAGACATTTGTAGCTCCAAAAATCACGTAAAGGATACATAAAAGTTATTCATATGACTCCAGTGCAATTCATATGTCCACTTTCACCTTTAAGGTGAAACCTGAAAGCCACATGTGGTGCCTGTTTAGTTTCACATATGAAAGTGGAGATTTTAAGTAAAAAAGGACTGTTCTCAACCACACCACTCGCTTCTGACATTTATGTCAGGTCTGGTCACCATTCACTTGCATTATAAAGGACCTACAGAACTGAAATATTGATATACATTTTGTTTTTCATTTTTGGTTGAACTATCCCTTTAATGTGTACAATGCAATAATAATAATAATAATAATAATTTTAATAAAGCATTTTTGTCTTATTTTACAGAGTCAAATCTAAACATAAAAAGTTAAATCTAACCATATTTAATGTGGTTTGTTGTAAAACAAGTAATACATAAATAAATAATAAAAATATAAAAAAAAAATATATATATATATATATATATATATATATATATATATATATATATATATATATATATATATATATATATATATATATATATTTTTTTTTTTTTTTTTTTGCATTGAAGTTGACCATAACTGGCTGAGTAATTGTGCAAACTGGTAAAGTGTTAAAATATAATCCACTACACTACAGTTATCATCTACATATTATTAACTACTTCTCTAAAATTATAATTATATTACTTTACTGATTATGTTATGGACAAAGTAATAATACTTTTGGGAAAGCTTTTAAGTGATGTAGAGGGTGAATCAAGCATATGTTTATGTGGAATTATATACAGAATTAAAATGAGCTTCATTTGGCAGGTTATTGATCTTTTAGGGAAAGCCAAAGAAAACGATGCATCCAAATGTAACTCACAGTGATTTGTCTACAAAATGAATCTAAGTGTTCCCAGGTAACATTATATTCTTAAAACCCCAATCAAATGGCTTCATGACCACAGTTCTATAGATCGAAAAATAATCAATCTGTGGGGTTTTATTTACAGGTAGATGTAAAACAGAATAAGGGAATGGAGTCCATAGCTTGATTTGTTCAAATCAGATCATTAAGTACTATAAATGCAAATAAAATGAGACAGCAGCCTCATAGCAAATCTGTCAATCAAATGTTAACATCGGATGAACACAGTATTGTGTAGCCAGACTTTTGACTATTGGCATAAAATCTGGTCTTTAAATCAGGCTTCTGTTATTTACATTTACATTTATGCATTTGGCAGACGCTTTTATCCAAAGTGACTTACAGTGCACTTATTACAGGGACAATCCCCCGGAGCAACCTGGAGTTAAGTGCCTTGCTCAAACACAATGGTGGTGTCTGTGGGGATTGAACCAGCAACCTTCTGATTACCAGTTATGTGCTTTAGCCCACTACGCCACCACCACTCACTTCTGTTATGAACTAGTTTTGAAATTTGATGGTTACAGTCATCTTAACTATCAGACAGCCATTTAGCTACCAGACAGACAGACAGACAGACAGACAGACAGACAGACAGACAGACAGATAGATAGATAGATAGATAGATAGATAGATAGATAGATAGATAGATAGATAGATAGATAGATAGATAGATAGATAGATAGATAGATAGATAGATAGATAGACTTCAGTCTTCACATTGAACCTAAATGATAATCACTCCCTGTAATAAAATGTTCTAACTACAAATAGATTTCGATATGTCACAGTAACATGTTATATAAATGATATGCATTTAAACCTTGGGAGTTCGTTTGACAAAGATTTCACATTTTAAATTCAGGATGGATACAAGCAGTCATGAAAACAAATGTCAGGTGTTTTTAATATTTTATTTGTGTAATGCATTGGAGTTTGGTTCAAAATTTCAAGACTAAAAAGTGACGTTTGAGTGTTAATTCATTGGCTTTGGGAATGGACTTTGCACCATAATTAGGTGCTCAATTTAACTTGAATTTGTGATGGAGAAAAAGAAAATATGGCAGATGTCCACGTCCTTGCAAGTGTTCAGATACACTTGTGACACAAATGGAGAAGGAGAGAGAAATGACTTGGGAGTTACAGTGATAGAGTAGTGTCTCACTGATACACACACATACACACACACACACACACTGCTTTTCTGCAAGAATGGCTGCAAATTTGTTTATTTCTGCAGCTTGGGTTTATTTTCACCATCCCTCTTTGAAATACCAACGAGTCGAGTATATGGCCCCATTTTTTCTATCACACCATGACAATCAATCTTTTTGACACTATAGACAAGTTAAAGAAATAAACTGTCCATGATTGACACTAAGATATGTGGCTCTAGACTACTGTACCATTTGTATGAAATCTGAGAAAATTATAGGAGATATTTAAAAAAAAAAAAAAAAAAAAATGCTATAAATATGGAGTCAGAATTGTTGTTGACAGCTGTGAGTCAGACCTACTTTAGAATGTACTGTATGATGCAAATAGAACCATATGCTGACTTGACAATTGCGACTATGTTTTGAAGTTCATAATTGTGTCTCTTAGTCTTTCTCTCATGTGACAGACATTTAGTTACCTCTGTTATTTCTTCTCTCATGTGACAATATATAATCAGTGGAACAGTCATCTCAGTGATTGGCTATATGGTAAAAGCATAGATTGGAAGAAAACATTAAGACTGACTTTTTACATAAGTACCATGGAGCTTTTTTTTTGTAAGTTACAGCAATAAAGTACAGTGGGTTTTATATTTTTGTTATCTTTATTTAAAGGCATAGTTCAGAAAAAAAGTAAGAAAATTCTGACATTATTTTGTCACCTTCCTGTTGTTCCAAACTCACATGACTTTCTTTCTTATGTGGAACATCATATGGCTATCTGAGTTAGTTATATATATATATATATATTAAACTAACTCAGATAGCCGTATGATCAATTGTAGTGAGAAGAATAGCAGATGCGGGTTGTAGTGGTTTTCATGGCACGACGGGAACCTACACAATATTAGGCAGGTTCTAATTGCATTTCCAGCAAAAAATATATCTATAGTGTGACATTTAACATTACTGTTCAATAAAATTACTTTTATCATGATTTTAGTCACCCATAGTGTAGGATCTCATTGTTTGCTTATTCCAGTATGTGTCCAAAGGATTGGTCCTTTAGCCAAATATACTTTTTCTTTCAGAATAAAAATTTAATTGTTGAGTGTCCAGATGTGCAACATCATGATATTGCTATATAAGTGCAGACCTTTTGTTTTTCAACATTCAGAAAAAAAGGCTGAATGATTGCATTTTTTTTATTCGCTAGCTCAAGATTGTTTATTTCAAGAGTGAAGGGCACTCATGTAGACAGCACATCAATTTCAGATCAATTGTTGGCTCTTACCCTCCAGTCCTGGCATTGCATTTACATAGTAATGTCATTTGAACCTTCATCTAAAATCCTCAGGTCTCCACTCTAATGCCTTACCAAGAAGAGAAAGGTACTTTCAAATCTATCTAGTCTCATGTAGATGACTTTCAACTAAAGGCATCAAATCTGGTTCACATTTTTGGTCTGTGGAATATACAGTTCTGCTTGCTGATATCAGTAAACTTGCTACTAAGTGCCACTGGTAACTAATTTAGTGATTAGTTTTACTTCATAAGTGCTCATTGTGTCAACCTTGCACCCTGTAACAACAGCTCTGCACACTAATATGAAGGCATGGATATGTTATTAACAAGCAGTATTGAATGTAATCCAACATTGTAAATATCTATATATATACACTGGTGGTCAAAAGTTTGGAATAATGTACAGATTTTGCAGTTTTGGAAGGATATTGGTACTTTAATTCACCAAAGTGGCCTTCAATTTATCATAAAGTAAAGTTGGGACATTACTGATGTAAAAACAGCACCATCACTATTTGAAAAAGTTATTTTTGATCAAATCTAGACAGGCCTCATTTCCAGCACCCATCACTCCTACACTTTATCTTTGAGTATTCATGGTAAATTGCTAATTTGGTACTAGAAAATCACTTTCCATTATATCAAACACAGCTGAAAGCTATTTGGTTTGTTAAATGAAGCATAACTTTGCCTTTGTTTGTTTTTGAGTTGCCACAGTATGCACAATATTAGGTAAAAAATGGCAAAAAAGAAACCGCTTTCTCTAGAAACTCGTCACTGCTTCAAATTTCCTTCCAAAAAACTGATGATTTCATACAAAAGTGTACACTACAATCTTCAAAGACAAAGGACAAATGGCTCTAACAAGGTAAGAAAGAGATGTGGAAGACAAATATACACAACTAAACAAGTGAATAAATCAGAGACTCTAGTTTGAGAAATAGATGCCTCACATGTCCTCAGCTGACAGCTTAATTTAGTTGTACCCACTAAACAACAGTTTTATGTACAACAGTAAAGAGAAGACTCAGGGGTGCAGGCCTTATTGGTAGAATTTGCCACTTTTTGAACAGAAAATCAAAAAGAAAATGTTTGAGTGTGCAAAGAAACACAGACATTGGACAACAGATAATTGGAAAAGAGTGTTATGGATCTTAACCCTATTTTCATTTTGTGGGATCAGCTAGATTGTAAGGTGTGTGAGAAGTGCCTCACAAGACCTTGCTACAGGAAGCATGGGGATCTGGACAAACTGGTGGCTAGAATGCCAAGGATCTGCAAAGCTCTCATTGTATTTTTTGATGAGAAATATTTTAAATAGTTTAAGAAGTTCTGAACATTTATTTCAAATTGCGTTAGTAATTGTTCATGTTATTATTGTCCTGAATATACATTGTGTTCAGTTGAAATCCACTTTGGGGAATAAAATTACCAATTTCTTTCCATAAGAGCAAAAAATATGTAATTTTTTTTTAACATAATTCCAAACTTTTGGCCATCAGTGCGTGTACATATATATATATATATATATATATATATATATATATATATACCACAGTTAGTTCCGGTCATCAAATCTGATTGAACAAGATACGTTCCATGAGCACTGATGGTACGACACCAATAGCACTCCGTCGCTTCACTGTGTGTATCACTCCACTTGTGTTCGTGCTATTCTAAACTAAAGTGTAAGAGCAGTGCATATGTGTTAAGAGCTACTGTTTGTCTTTTTTTACATTACATATGATAGCCAGCAAAAGATAATTTGTGTGTGTAATATGAGCCAGTTAGTTTATATGAAGTGAATCCACATCAGCTGTTTACATACAACAGCTCTCCGAGATCGCTTGTATTACAACTACACTACTAAAGCTAGGAAAAAGCTTTAAACGGCTTTAAACGAACAACTTCAGCATTACGGTTCATCACAGCTGAGACACAACAGACTGATTAATTACACAATGGGTGCTGTTTAAAATGGCAGAGGACATTGCTGTTTCTATATTGATTGACTCTTGTGCACTGCTACCACGAAATAGTGAGAAATACCCCCGCATGGACACTATTTTTCCACTGAGAAAGCTGATCTTCAGAAAGCTGACAGCATCTCTGCTTGGGAGTGCTGATGTAGGGTCATATTGCACTCTTGCTCGTGTGATATTGCTTTAATATATACACTCACCTAAAGGATTATTAGGAACACTTGTTCAGTTTCTCATTAATGCAATTATCTAATCAACCAATCACATGGCAGTTGCTTCAATGCATTTAGGGATGTGGTCCTGGTCAAGACAATCTCCTGAACTCCAAACTGAATGTCAGAATGGGAAAGAAAGGTGATTTAAGCAATTTTGAGCGTGGCATGGTTGTTGGTGCCAGGCGGGCCGGACTGAGTATTTCACAATCTGCTCAGTTACTGGGATTTTCACGCACAACCATTTCTAGGGTTTACAAAGAATGGTGTGAAAAGGGAAAAACATCCAGTATGTGGCAGTCCTGTGGGTGAAAATGCCTTGTTGATGCTAGAGGTCAGAGGAGAATGGGCCGACTGATTCAAGCTGATAGAAGAGCAACTTTGCCTGAAATAACCACTCGTTACAACCGAGGTATGCAGCAAAGCATTTTTGAAGCCACAACACGCACAACCTTGAGGCGGATGGGCTACAACAGCAGAAGACCCCACCGGGTACCACTCATCTCCACTACAAATAGGAAAAAGAGGCTACAATTTGCAAGAGCTCACCAAAATTGGACAGTTGAAGACTGGAAAAATGTTGCCTGGTCTGATGAGTCTCGATTTCTGTTGAGACATTCAGATGGTAGAGTCAGAATTTAGCGTAAACAGAATGAGAACATGGATCCATCATGCCTTGTTACCACTGTGCAGGCTGGTGGTGGTGGTGTAATGATGTGGGGGATGTTTTCTTGGCACACTTTAGGCCCCTTAGTGCCAATTGGGCATCGTTTAAATGCCACGGCCTACCTGAGCATTGTTTCTGACCATGTCCATCCCTTTATGGCCACCATGTACCCATCCTCTGATGGCTACTTCTAGCAGGATAATGCACCATGTCACAAAGCTCGAATAATTTCAAATTGGTTTCTTGAACATGACAATGAGTTCACTGTACTAAAATGGCCCCCACAGTCACCAGATCTCAACCCAATAGAGCATCTTTGGGATGTGGTGGAACGGGAGCTTCGTGCCCTGGATGTGCATCCCACAAATCTCCATCAACTGCAAGATGCTATCCTATCAATATGGGCCAACATTTCTAAAGAATGCTTTCAGCACCTTGTTGAATCAATGCCACGTAGAATTAAGGCAGTTCTGAAGGTGAAAGGGGGTCAAACACAGTATTAGTATGGTGTTCCTAATAATCCTTTATGTGAGTGTATATATATACACACACACACAGTTGAAGTCAGAAGTTTACATACACTTTGGTTGAAGTCATTAAAACTTATTTTTTAACAACTCCACAGTTTTATATATTAGCAAACTATATGTGGCAGCGGGGGCGTGGTCAAGCGCCCGTCCGGGAGAGAAAAGCGGTAAGGGCGCTCACACCTGAGCTAAATTATGTCTAACACCTGTGTCTAATTGCAGTAAGCATGAGGAGAGCGGCATAAAAGAGCAGCAGCCACAGAGCCTAGGGAGAGAGTGCCTACACCTGAGTAGCAGCAAGAAGGAACCTGTTTGTGCCACTGTGTAAAAACAGAAATTAGATAATTAAAGAACCTGACCTGGAAGCAGACGCTGGTTCGCGTGTCTTCCTTAGTGGAAAGCTCCACACTATAGTTTTGGCAAGTCGTTTAGGACATCTACTTTTTGCATAACATAAGAATTTTTCACAGACAGATAACAATTATTAACTGACAGATTGTTTCACTTTTAATTGACTATATCACAATTCCAGTGGGTCAGAAGTTTACATAAACTAAGTTAACTGTGCCTTTTAAGAAGCTTGTAAAATTCCAGAAAATTATGTCAAGCCTTTAGACAATAAGCCAATTTGCTTCTGATAGGAGTACTGAACTGGAGGTGTACCGGTGGATGTATATTAAGGCCTACCTTCAAACTCAGTGCCTCTTTGCTTGACATCATGGTAAAATGAAAAGAAATCAGCCAAGACCTCAGGAAAAAAAAATTGTGGACCTCCAGTCTAGTTCATCCTTGAGATCAATTTACAAAGGCTGAAGGTGCCACGTTCATCTGTACAAACAATAGTATGCAAGTATAAACACATTGGGAACACGCAGCTATCATACCACTCAGGAAGGAGACGCATCCTGTCTCCTAGAAATTTATGTAGTTTGGTGTGAAAAGTGCTAATCAGTCCCAGAACAACAGCAAATAACCTCGTAAAGATGCTAGAAAAAACATGTAGACAAGTATACGTATATATCCACAGTAAAACGAGACCTATATTGGCATAACCTGAAAGGCTGCTCAACAAGGAAGAAGCCCCTGCTTCTACAGTTAGCAAGTGTACATAAGGACAATGATTTAAATTTTGGAGAAATGTCCTCTGGTCAGATGAAACAAAACAAATTTTACTGTTTGGCCATAATTACCATTGTTATGTTTGGAGGAAAAAGGATGGCAAGCCGAAGAACACCATTCCAACTGTGAAGCATGGGGATGGCAGCATCATGTGTGGGGGTGATTTGCTGCATGAAGAACTGATGGAATCACAAAATAGATGGCATCATGAGGAAGGAAAATTATGTGGGTATATGTTGAAGCAACATTTCAAGACATCAGCCAGGAAGTTAAAGCTCGGTCATAAATGGGTCTTCCAAATGGACAATGAACACAAGCATACCTCCGAAGTTGTGGCAAAATGGCTCAAGGACAAAAAAGTCAATGATTTGAAGTGGCCATCACAAAACCCTAACCTCAGTCCTGAACTTAAAAAGCATGTGCGAGCATGAGGCCAAAAATGAGCATGTGCAAGCAAGAGGCCACAAAAACTGGCTCATTTTTTATTTTTATTTTTTTGGCTCCATTCGGAGTATATTTTAGAGACTGTTGTGCATGAAAATCCCAGGTGATCAGCAGTTACAGAAATACTCAAACCAGCCCATCTGGCACCATATGATGAAAATAAATCCAAGCTGCAGAAATAAACAGATTTGCAGCCATTCTTGCGGAAAAGCAGAGTGTGTGTGTGTGTGCGCGCATCAGTGAGACACTACTCTATCACTGTAACTCCCAAGTCATTTCTCTCTCCCTCTCCATTTGTGTCACAAGTGTATCTGAATGCTTGCAAGGACGTGGACATCTGCCATATTTTTTTTTTTCTCCATCACAAATTCAAGGTAAATTGAGCACCTAATTATGGTGCAAATTCCATTCCCATAGCCAATGAAATAATACTCAAACCTCAGTTTTAGTCTTGAATTTTTGAACCAAATTCCAATGCATTACACAAATAAAATATTAAAAACACCTGACATTTGTTTTCATGACTGCTTGTATCCATCGTGAATTTAAAATGTGAAATCTTTGTTAAAATGAACTCCCAAGGTTTATATAACATGTTACTGTGACATATCGAAATCTATTTGTAGTTAGAACATTTTATTACAGGGAGTGATTATCATTTAGGTTCAATGTGAAGACTGAAGTGTCTAAAGTATCAAATCATTAGACAAATATTAGCAAACTAGCCACCAATCAGCGAATATAGTTCTAAAATGTTGAGAAAATCTATCTATCTGTCTGTCTGTCTTCAGTCAAATACATTTAAAATCAGTTTTTTCACAATTCCTGACATTTAATAATAGAAAACATTATTGTCCTAGGTTGGATAGGATCAGTACTTTATTTTAAGAATGTGAAATGTCAGAATAATAGTAGAGGGAATTATATATTTCAGCTTTTATTACTTTCGCCACATTTCCACTGGGTCAGAAGTTTACATACACTTTGTTAGTATTTGATAGAATTGCCTTTAAATTGTTTAACTTGAGTCAAACGTTTTGGGCAACCTTCCACAAGCTTCTCAAAATAAGTTTTGGCCCATTCCTCCAGACAGAACTGATGTAACTGAGTCAGGTTTCTAGGCTTCTTTGCTCACAAATGATTTTTCAGTTCTGCCCACAAATGTTCTATCGGATTGAGGTCAGGGCTTAGTGATGGCCACTCAAATACCTTGACTTTGTTGTCCTTAGGCCATTTTGCTACAACTTTGGAGGTATGCTTGGGGTCACTGTCCATTTGGAAGAACCATTTCCAACAGAGCTTTAACTTCCTGGCTGATGTCTTGAGATGATGCTTCAATATATCCACATCATTTTCCTTCCTCATGGTGCTATCTATTGGGTGAAGTGCACCAGTCCCTCCTGCAGCAAAGTACCCCCATACATGATGCTGCCACCCCCATGCTTCACATTTGGTGTTCTTTGGCTTGCAAGACTCACCCTTTTACCTCCAACCACAATGATGGTCATTATGTCCAAACAGTTCCATTTTTGTTTCATCAGACCAGAGGACATTTCTGTCCCAATGTGCACTTGCAAACTGTAGTCTGGCTTTTTCTGGTGGTTTTGGAGCAGTGGCTTATTCCTTACTGAGCAACCTTTCAGGTTATATCGATATTGGATTTGTTTTACAGTGGATCTACATCCTTGTCTACCTGTTTCCTCCAAAACCTTCACAAGGTCCTTTACTGTTGTTCTGGGATTTATTTGCATTTTTCACACCAAACTATGAATGCATCTCCTTTCTGAGCATTATTATGGCTGCATGGTCCCATGGTGTCCCATGCTTAGTTAGTATTATTTGTACAGATGAACGTGGTACCTTCAGGCGTTTGAAAATTGCTCCGAAGAAGGAACCAGACTTGTGGATGTCCAAATTTTTTTCCTGATGTTTGGCTGATTTCTTTTGATTTTACCATGATGTCAAGCATCCATCAATCCAGCCATCCATCTATCTGCTTTTTATTTAGGTAGCTAAATGGCTGTCTGATAGTTAAGATGACCGTAACCATCAAATTTCAAAACTTGTTCATAACAGCAGCCTGATTTACAGACCAGATTTTATGCCAATAGTCAAAAGTCTGACTACACAATACTGTGTTCATCCGATGTTAAAATTTGATTGACAGATTTGCTATGAGGCTGCTGTCTCATTAAATTTAATTGGCAAAACATTTTATTTGAATGTATAGTACTTAATGATCTGATTTGAAAAAATCAAGCTATGGACTCATTCCCTTATTCTGTTTTACATCTACCTGTAAATAAAACCCCACAGATTGATTATTTTTCGATCTATAGAACTGTGGTCATGAAGCCATTTGATTGGGGTTTTATGAATATAATGTTACCTGAGAAAATGTTGATTCATTTTGTAGACAAATCACTGTGGTTACATTTGAATGCATAATTTTCTTTGGCTTTCCCTAAAAGATCAAAAACCTGACAAATGAAGCTCATTTGAATTCTGTATATAATTCCACATAAACATATGCTTGATTCACCCTCTACATCACTTAAAAGCTTCAGTGTTGCCCAATTGTTGCATCAGAACTCAGGATCTTGTAGAATGCTATTATATCCCACTAGGACTATTTTTGCTCTCTTGCCCTCGACTTTTTAAAAGGTACATTTTAGAAAAGCATACACTATATTTCAAACTGCTCTTTTTACTGTTAAGTCTTTTATACTGTATAAGACAGTTAAACTAGTTTATTACTGCACGGGTTTTCAAACTGACCCCCACTACACAGATTTGTATTAATTTATTTATGTTTTAACCAAATGTTTTCTAACAGTGTGAACTAAAAATCAAATCTACATATGCGATAGTATTTGTAAGGGGGTATTTACACTTGTTCACTTCATGCATTTTTACATATCGGATGGCAATCTGATCATGAAAAAAAACACGTGTAAACACTCTCCAAGACGGATTCGAGATGGATATAAATCCGATGTTAAATTATCCGGAGGTAGTTTGAGATACATTCCATTCGAACCATGCTCGTGTAAATGCATCTGGCTGTTGAAGCTACACACATCTACAAAAAAAAATCATTTTCCAAGAGCATGGAAAAAATCTTCTCATAAAAAAATCTATTTAATTTATTTTTGGATATAACCCGAGCTTTCAGTTACTTTATTAGATCAAATTCAGTTTTACGACTAGGGTTTCTAGTCCGTCTGTTGAGTGGACAGTTCGGTTTCGAGACGTGTTTTCAGGTCTAATGCATGAATTGCTTTCACTCGCAGTTTTGTGAAGATGGAAATCTGGCAAACGTATATGGCTGTTATAGTCTACTTTTTAAAACCACCTGACATTGTGTGTGCATGAAAAATGTCAGGGAAATCACAGAGCCAGTGCAATGTAGGCAATCTCTTCGCTCCACTTCAAACTAAAAAATAATAGTGTTATTGACACAGATCTTTGCTTTTAGAATCCTGTCATAGTTGTACATATTTTAACACTGATTTCAAAGAACAAGAGGAGATACTTTACCTTGGTGGCAATGTTATAGATAAGCAGACGCTATAGTTGACACTCTTCAAAACATATGGGTAGGACATAAGCGGTTTTGATATACACTTCTCAAGACCAATGAAGATACTTGTTAAGGCCAATGAAGATACTTGTTAAGGCCAACTAACTACTTGTTAGAGTTCGGTGTGTAAATTAGCCATTAAATGCCTAACAATAAGCCTACAATTTGCATGAAATTAATCATATAATGTAATCCCGCCTGCTAAATCACACACATCTGAATGATCATTCGTGATGTTCATGTCTTGAGCTCAAAACGCACTTACAAACACCAACAAGTGTTTGAAATAACAAAACCGACTTGGATCTGATGTGGATTCCGATCACAGAATGAAACAGAATTATATGTGATGCTTACTCTTATGCATACTAATCACTTTCATACTAAATATATTTTATACTAAAACAAATACCAGAGACCGCTTAGACAAATGTCTCATGTGCTGAGAATGTGCTAACATACAGACCATAAAAATATAAATCATAAAAGTTTAAGAACCACTTCATGGTCAGAATGGCGACCTTTTGAATCACGCTCGCGCCAGAGAATTATTGCACCTCGACTTGTTATTGGCCAAAATTCTCTGTTGACCCTCTACTCTTCCCTGTGGAACACAGAAGCTTGATCTTTGACCCACTTTCTGTAGATCTGAATTTCTGCGGTTTGAATTTTAGAATATTGAATTTGGTGTTCTGAATTTCTTCTTCATCTTGAAAACTTTTTTTTAAAATGGGATATTTACAGTCAAAAAGTTGCTGTTTGAAAATACATATTTATAAAATTGTGCCAAAAAAAAAAAAACCCAATTCAATTTGGTTAAATATTAAATGTCCAGGATTGGAGTTTTAAAAATACAAATTCAAACATATTTAAAATACAACATACTATTACATTTGGCAAAATCACACTTATAATTCAAATTTACACCATTAAAATTCAAATTGTTTTGGCATATTTCTGGCTCCATAGTATAGTATTAATGTATATTATTGTAGATCAGTATAAAAATATATAATTGTAAACTAGAAAGTCCATGCATATACTTTTGTCGTATGGAAAACTGAAGTTCGGACATTCTGCCTAACCTATCCTTTTGTGTTTCACAGAATAAAGAAAACAAAATAGGGTGATGAAATTTAAATTTTTGGGTGAACCATCCCATAAATAAACTTAAAACTAAGAGCTATTTCAACTACCCTGAAACAGCTGTGCCTTAAGAGAAAATGCTTTCAGTACAGTTTAAGTCAACTGCCAAAGTTTTGCAGAGTAAAATTGAATAGCATCCCTCAAAGTGCTGACTTTGTTGGAAATCTTGCTCACTCATCCATGAAGCAAACTATATTCTGGCCATTGAGAATCACACAGCACTTTCCAGATGCTAATATCTTTCAACACTGTTGTCCTAACGGGAAGCAAACAACCTGGCATAGGCCAACATACATTTGTGTTTAGAGAGCAGCAGCATCCACAATAATTATGTCCTCGGATCAAATTGCAGACTCCACACTTCAACCACATTGTCTCCCTCCTCGCCTTTTGGATGTAAATCCATAAGAAACAAAGCACAGCAGGCCTTCGAAAAATGTCTGCATTAATATTTTCAGACAAGCCTAGGCACTTGAGCAGATGGATCCCACGCAAACCAGTATAGCTAAGCATCTGGTGTATTTAAGAATGCCCCCTCTGCTGACTCTCCCCAAGGCAAAATGAGGAACCATAAAGCGGTCGAGACACGAACTGTCCATCGCACTGAATAGAGGCATTAGGGAAATGCAGCAATGAAAAGGAACAAGGGCTAAAGGGCAGACAGATGTTTTTTTTTATTTTTGTAATTCATGGTGTGGTTTATAAAATTCATGGGAGGTATTAAGGACTGTGGCGAAGGTACATATAACATTCTGCCAATAACGTCTCCAATGAAGAATATCACTGCACAACGAATCAGTTTTTGAGTGTGAAAGTCAAATGACCCTCTATGGCAATGGATATTCAGCAAAGTAATATTCAAAGATCACACAGCAAAAAAATAAAAAAAAAACATTTAAAATGTTTAATGAATTCATTTTAAATTAAAATCCTATATTCTGGTGTTCTATCACAATTATTATTGTAATTATTTTTCTGACGTGTGGTGTGCAGCCTTTTGTGCATCCTCTTTCTGTGCACACTACTTGAGGAACATTTCAAGATCTACTTATCATATTATGTTGAGTTTGGACTACTATGAATTGGGATAGTCTGCTGTAAATTACATAATGTCATTGTTATGTTATAAAGTATGTCTATTTGAGGAAGTAGTAAGGAAAAATGTGGCAACAAGTCATGTTTATAATATTAATGTGTCAGAGGGAATTGCATACAATAATAGTAAAATGTATTTGGCTACGCCCCCTTTGAAACAACAAAACTGTACAGGATTATCAGCATTTTCTTTCATCTTCATATCAAGCTTGTATTAATGTAATTTTACTTTTACTTTCTATGTAAAGCGCTTTGAGAGGTTTCTTTAAAGGTGCTTAATAAAATAAAGTGTATTATTATTATTATTATTATATATATTATTATTATCAAGTAAAAACATTTTTTATTTAAAAATATTTTGAAAACTGAATGAAAAGTGAACATTTGTCATAATACCAACATTGTTCTGTAAAACATTTTAATAATGTCTATACACTTTCAAATCATACAAATGAAAGGGAAAATAAATAAATAAATAAATAAAAAGTGATACTGCTGCAGGAGCAACCTCTGGGCATGGACACATTGCAAACCGAATTCTACATCTGCATTTAAATAGCAGAACTTTTTTCTCTCAATGGTGTCATTTACACTTTATAGTTAAAAAAATAAATAATAATACAAATAATTGCAATGATTCATACATGTGAATGTTAATCTGCCACAGTAGTATTTATAAAAGTATTTTTAAACTCCAGTAAACTTCCAGTAATAATAAACGACTGTGATTGGCCCATCCTGGCCAGCGCTGAGAAAAGCAGGTATCATTTGTCAGCGACAAGACTGAGGGATCAGAGGATGGTGATAGGCTGTCCAAGTTCCAAAAGCACCATACAAGTCGTCTTTAACTCTTTTTCCTTATATAACAATTCTTCTGAAGCCATTCGATAGCGTTAGTGTGAGAGACAGACCAAAATATTAGTGTTAATTCATTGTTTCCCCCATTTGAACTGGCGATCGTGAGACGTATTTGTGTACATAAGCGCAGCTAATGGTGTACCTGACACTGCTACATGCTTTGTGCAGTTCACAGGCGGTGCCTGCCGAAAGTTTAAACAAGGGAGGAGAAAAGATAGAGGTGAAGAAATTGTGCACATTGGTTGTTGCGTGTACTGTCACTATTTTTGCTGAATATGTGAAAGTGATTTGAGAACAGGTCAGTCTTTCGTGTCCCCCCTTACAATACCTTCAATACCACAATAAGCCCCACACTTTGAGAACCACTGGGTTAAGGAATAGTTTTGCCATCATTAACGCACCCTAAAGCCTCTAACGTATCACTTACTTTATTCCATGAAAATAATGCACATCTTTTTGCCATATAATGAAAGTGAATAGTGACTCAGGGCTGTCAAGTTCAATAAAGGACAAAAACCACACACAACATAGTCGATACAGCACATGCACTGTTTTCCCAAGTCTTCTGAAGCCATTTGATCACATTGTTTGATGAATAGAGCAAAATGTAAGTCGCTATTAACTCTTTAATCACTGGTTTCCTATTGGTTCATGCGCATCTCATGACCAAATGTCATGACACAAGAACCAATAAAGTTTGGAAGAAGAGGTTTTATTGATGTAGTAGATCAATGATTTGATTTAAGGGTGAATAAGGATTAAAATGGGTTTTATGATTAAAATAACATTTATGGGTTTTATGGAGTTTTTGTCCTTTTTGCCCTTTGAGTAACAATTTACTTTCATAATAAGTTTATTTGTGCATTAACATTAACAATTAAATACATACATTAAATGTGACCCAGTGCGGTCAGAGTATGTGATTGTTACATAAAGTTCCAAGGTAATTGAATTAAAGAGAACTCCAATAGTCTGCAATAATTACCTCATTAAATTAAAACGCTGAGGTTAAAGGAGCGTGTCTCAATTTGATGAGGTTGGCACAACAATATTCCATTTGGCCTTTAGACTCCACAGGAGCTAGCAGAGCCTTTGATGCAGCTTGTGTACATGCAGCTAACAGCAAAGCCATTAGTATACATGAGAAGAAACAATATTGAGATTCAGGTCTCGTTGGAAACCGAGTTTGGTGGAGCGAGGTGGAATTGAATTGACAACAGTGATGAAAGAGGAAGTGAAGGAACCTAATCAAATTATGGTGACCACTTTCACCTTGGGTCACTTCCAGAAGAATGGCACAACAGCTGTGCCCTTGGCACATTCTTTTACAAGATAATAAAAGTGACATAATGATGGAAGTGATAATATCTTCAGTTATTTAATAAGACAGATCTTTGATATCGTAATCCCCAGCCTCATATAGTGTGAATATGGAGATTTCATCTTGTACTATGTATGACACTTGTATGGCACAAGAGAAGTCCACTACCACAACCTAATATCTGCCAAGTCTGCTAGTGTTGTGTTTTGCTAACTAAACACCTCTACTGAAAGCTCAGCATGTTTACCTGTGATAGAAGTCATTTTTTTCTTAGTCGATTAACCTTTTTCCTTCCTCTTTCCATACTACCTCCTTTTTAATGGAGTTGTCAGACAAAGGACTTCATTAGGAATTACTTTACATAGTCAAAACAGTCTCATCGCTTTGTTAAAAACCTCCAAAACGGGTCAGGTTAAAAATCCCTTCAAGCTCTTTCTCATTCATTCATTAAAGTTCAACCGAGGCCTCAAGGGAAATCAACAGAGGTGATGTCCACAAAAGCTCCAACGTGATGTCATCTTCTCAATGATGAGTAATCCATGCACCGCTGTATTACGAGCAAAAAAGCCAGGAAATATTTACCTGACTCACAGCGCTTGAGCTAGCGATGAAGAAATAAATGCAAATTGACAGATCCATCCCGCGGGTTTGTTTTCTGGCAATCGCATTTTGTGGTATGAGTTGTGTGTTTGTTGTGGGCGTAGGAGAAACTCAAATGGCAGATCCTTAATGGGAGATACATTTCTCTATTGACCGGTTCTCTCTTCCAATAGTTTGTGGGTTTCTCTTCAAAACTCATTATCTGAAATATCCATTATAAGATTTGGAGACTATCTCATGCATGTTTAGTTTTTGACATTGTACTTCAAAGAAAATTGATTTGGGAAGTAAGTACCGATAGTTTACTCATGTCATTCCACACAAAAGGAGATGTTAGGCAGAATGACAGACTTAGTTACCATTAACTTTCTTTGCATGGAGCCACTAACCTTCTGCCTAATATCTCCTGTTGTGTTTAACGGAAGAATAAATGTGATTAAATGATGACAGAACATTATTATTTTTTTTTATTATTATTATTATTATTTTGGATGAACCACCCATTTCACTTGCACATCTTTGTACTATGGTGCAGTGCAGACTTTAAGCAGCCAGTCCTTACTTTTAATGTGTTAACCCAGCGTGCACTAGAAGCTTCCTACACCCTTACTCGGAGCAAAACGCTTCTTCATTTCATTTGGTGCAGTCGTCTTTAATAAGCCATGAAACTTCTCCCGCTGCTGCATTACCTTCTCCACATGTTGCTTAAAGCTACTCAGTGTGGAGTAAAGAGAAAGCTGTTGCAGCACTGATAGAAGTGCATCTCAAAGTGAGGATTCAGGGGTTCTGCACATTTTCTGAACATATTCCTTGTGCACTTAGGGAAATGTGCTATGGATCAATACAAACTTTGTACATACAAAATTTTCCAAGACTCAAAACTGGCTAAGCGATATCTATGAGTGGTGTAATTCAAGGAAACATATTCACAAAGTCAACATGAATCTCTGATCCTATTTACTTGATGCATGTTCCTGATTTTATTGTTAATGATTCATTGATGCATGACATTCCAAATAAAAAAAAATATGTTCGTATTCATAATATTTTATCATAATATAACTTGCTCCGCCTCTAAAATGTATTAATATTTTTTTTCAACTCCTCCACTCCAACCACCTGGCTCCATACTGGTATGTTAGACCAAGTTCTAACCATGATATCAATCACAATCCAATCCTGATAACATTGTTTTCTCAATGAATATACATTTTTATCTGGAAATATGTCAAATTATGGAAGTAACACTGGTTGTGAATGATATTTCACATTGATTTGTACTTTTTGGTGCCCTTTCATAATAGGAAGGAAGGAAGCAAGTAAAAGTAATTAAGGAAAGAAGCAAGTCAGTAAAGTTTTTAGATGCCACTAGGCGGCGATATCACAAGCAGATGGCCTATTGCCCTCATCACATTAGCAAAGACAGAGCGGGAGGGAAGTACATTGTTACAGTACATCATGGAGAGAAGAAAAACAATTCGAAAACTAGGGTGACCAGAAGCTGGTCCCGGTTTTACGAGATGTGTTGCAGTGTCCTGTCATTTTAAAATTAAAAATGATATAATGTCTCAGTCAGGGCTGGACTGGGAAGATAAATCGGCCCGGGATGTTACATAGCAACCAGCCCCTGATCGGCCCCAAATTGCATCGGCCCATCGGGAAAATGCCCGGTATGCCAGATTACCAGTCCAGCCCTGGTTTCAGCTGTTTTTCCTCTTTTTCTTTGAAATTAAATATCCTCAACGTCCTTCTTCGTATCGTGTCTGGTATCAATTGCAGGGAAGGGAAGAAGTTTTATTGCATTGTACGATGATTTGATTCCTTGTGTAAACTGTCAGCTTTACGCCAAGCTACAATGCTAATTCTAGCCATTTTACATGCACGTTACTGGGCACGATCATATTTTTTTATCAAGAAAATTCACACTAGATCATAATTTCTTTTTTCTAGTAAGACCTTTTGATATTAGGGCAAAAATCGTATTCTTAATAATAATTTTTGTACAGTTTTCATGTAAAAATATCTAAAAATCCTTAAAACCAGATCAATTTGATTTATCTTGTTTTAGAAACAGTTCCTGTCTTAGGGCAATTAGGATCACAACTTTATTTTAAGAATGTGAAATGTCAGAATTATAGTATAGAGAATATTTTTTCAGCTTTTATTACTTTCATCACATTCCCAGTCAGTCAGAAGACTCCTTTAATATTTGGTAGCATTGCCTTTCAATTGTTTAACTTGGGTCAAACGTTTTGGGTAGCCTTCCACAAGCTTCTCTAAATAAGTTGCTGGAGTTTTGGTCCATTCCTCCTGACAGAACTGATGTAACTGAGTCAGGTTTCTAGGCCTCTTTGCTCACACATGCTTTTTGAGTTCTGCCCACAAATGTTCTATCGGATTGAGGTCAGGGCTTAGTGATGGCCACTCAAATACCTTGACTTGGTTGTCCTTAAGCCGTTTTGCTACAACTTTGGAGGTATGCTTGGGGTCATTGTCCATTTGGAAGAACCATTTGCGACAGAGCTTTAACTTCCTGGCTGATGTCTTGAGATGTTGCTTCAATATATCCACATCATTTTCCTTCCTCATGATGCTATCTATTGGGTGAAGTGCACCAGTCCCTTCTGCAGCAAAGTACCCCCATACATGATGCTGCCACCCCCATGCTTCACATTTGGGATGGTGTTCTTCCCCTCACCCTTTTTCCTCCAAACACAACGATGGTCATTATGGCCAAACAGTTCAATTGTTGTTTCATTAGACCAGATTACATTTCTCCAAAAAGTACGATCTCTGTCCCCATGTGCACTTGCAAACTGTAGTCTGGCTTTTTCTGGTGGTTTTGAAGCCGTGGTGTCTTCTTCCTTGCTGAGCAACCTTTCAATTTATGATGATATAGGACTCGTTTTAATGTGGATATAGATACTTGTAGACTGTTTCCTCCAGGATCTTCACAAGGTCCTTTGCTGTTGTTCTGGAACTGATTTGCACTTTTCACACCAAACTACATTTATCTCGGTATAATGGCTGTGTGTTCCCATGGTGTTCCCACTTGCGTGCTGTTGTTTGTGCAGATGAACGTGGTACCTTCAGGCATTTGGATGAACCAGACTTTTGCAGGTCCACAATATTAGTTTTTTCTGAGGTCTTGGCTGATTTATTTATATTTTCCCATGATGTCAAGCAAAGAGGCACAGAGTTTGAAGGTAGGCCTTAAAATACATCCACAGATACACCTCCAATTCAGTACACCACCTATCAGAGGCTAATTGTTTAAAGGCTCAAAATAATTTTCTGGAATTTTCCAAGCAGCTTAAAGGCACAGTTAACTTATATATATATATATATATATATATATATATATATATATATATATATATATATATATATATATATATATAAAACTATAGCTAACCTACACTAAATTAAACTAAAACCAAACTAAACTGGAACTAAATAGAAATAAAAACTAAATAAAAATGCTTCATAACACTGTTTTTGCACAACTACATTAGATCGGAGCACTTGCTATTATGTTGTTGAACCTTGATGAATTTATATATTCATAATAAATCCTAATAGTTCAAAATACACTTGAAATATGTGACACATACTGTATGGTTTATTTAAACCACAAAGGTGAAACATAAATTGAAACCGTTGTGCCAGATGTGAAGGGGCAGGGAATTTATGCATGCGTCAGGTGCTTCGACAAAAAGACTTCAACATACCTGTGCCTCCTTGTGGTGCATTTAGAGAATTGTTAAGTCTTTCATGATGGTTGACTTTGATCGGTGACAGGCTTTAGGACAGAGCAGCGAGAAAACAAGGATTTTGGGAAATAAGAAGCACTCTAAAGAAGTAAGAAAAAAGTGATTAAGTTAGGAAGGAAGCAATGAAGGAAGGAAACAAACACATTCAGTGCACTTACAATGTGAATAGATAGATGCATGTATGGATGACAAGGACAGAAGGACAAAAGAATGTATTAATGATCATGCAGTAATATAACAGCTTTGACTCATACATGATAAAATCAAATCTATTCTCACTCCACATATGGTGTGGTGCTGTATCGATACAATGAAATACTGATATATCGGGAAACTTTTTCTCAAGACATTGTGTCCATACTTAGATCCATACATTGGGAAATTTTCAGAGCAGTTCTAGAGGCACAAAAGTGACAAACTGATCCTGCAGGATTCACGGTTTCTCTCAAAGACATGCTGGACCTCTCTAAAGTGTTTGGATCTAGGTCGGGCAAAAATATAGATTTTCTATTTAATCTTCATGAAAAATGAAATAGCACTGCATCTGCTTTATCTACATATGTTTTATAGACTTCCAATGACTAGTCATAAAAAAAAACCTGTTGACCTTGAATACTTTTCTCTCCTCCAAACTCCCTCTACGCCCCTTCCCTTCTGTGCTGCACACTTGCTAAGTCAGTTTGTACATTCGAATAGTTAAACTATGCATTGCCGATTTAATTTGCCTCCAGGCTCAAGGCTCATGAGGGAAATTGGCTGGGAGGGGGCTCTTCAGCACCTTTACAATGAACGTCTTTGATTTGTGACTTTTTAATCATTATTCTGCCCACAAAGCCACGCTGGCTTTCTTTTATTTAATGGCAGATTCAATGCTAATTACCTCACTATTCAAATTTTGTCCTGGATTGGATTATTAATTATATGCATATTCAAATGACCCAAAAGTATATCCTCAAGGTCAGCTGAGAGATTTTAGACATATTCTTTATATACACATGTTTATACTGCTATATAAGGTTTATATTTGCCATTGACGCATCTTTATATAGATGACTTTCCGTCTTTGTGTGATTACTGGATGCGGTTATCTCTCCGCCTCCGATGGCCATGGGCGCTGCCTTACATGTCTGGGCAGCGATCACTATAAGGCAGCGTTTGTGGATGGTTCATGTTCTCATTGCAAGACTATGACCATAGCAACGTTGCGGTCGCGTCTTTCCTTCTTCCAAAGTGGGAAAGCCACTCTAGCCGACCCCCACGCCGCGCCTTCTACCCACGGGTATGAGGCTGGTCCGGCTGGTGCCGGAGGCGATTTGAGGGAGTTCAATGGGCATGGTCTCGCCAGGTAATTCCCAGCGGACCTCCCCAGCACACTCATTTGATCCCAATGTGCTGCGGAGGACAGCGGCTGGCGTGGTCTGCTCCCATGCCAATTACAGTATGTCACTTTCCCCCCTCAGGGATGTGGGGAACAACATGACATCTTTTTGGGGCATTGGAGGAGGTTAAAAGCAGACTGATGGACTTGCTATTACGCAGGCAGCAGCTTGCTTGCACCTGCATCAGCAGTTCACTTAACACGGTTCAGCGTTTGTGGCATTTTTCTATAGGGACCCCAAGTGTCACTACATCGACAAAACATCAAGTGAGTAACAGAAGGGGATCATCTTGGTTATTGCCGTAACCTCCGTTCCCTGATGGAGGGAACGAGATGTTGTATCCCTCTTGCCACAATGCTGTACTAGCCGCTGGAATGGCCGGACCTTGTCTTGGCTCCTAAGCACAAAACCTGAATGAGAGTGGGCATTCCTTCTCCTTTTATACCTGTATGTCCGGGGAAGTGGTAAGCAAATTCCACTCGCCAATTATCATTGGCCTTTTCTCAAAAGAATAGAGGTGTTCAAGAGCGAACCCTAGTGTCACTACATCAACACGATGTCTCTTTCCCTCCATCAGGTAATGGAGGTTACGATAGTAACCAAGACATTTATTTTTATTTTTTGATCAACAACTGACTCTAAAGAACAGAAATTATTTTAAAAGACACATTATTCAATGAAAGTGGAGTGTGTGGATCTTATCTTTGATGGACACGTATTACACGGAAGAATATTCTGTTATATTTTCAAGCACTTTAAAACACTTTACAACAAAACAAGGTGATTTTCTAGGTACATTTCTAATTGCTAAATTCAAGGACTATAAGCACTTTAAGGACCTTGTGCAAAACCCAGTTTATAGTGTAGAAAACAAGTGACAATTTTGATGTTTGACAAGTTGATTTGACAGAAAACAATGTTGATTTATTTTGGTTCATGGTATTTCAAATTCAATTTATTGTATTGCATTGCATTGCATCGTATCGTATCATATTGTATTACATTATTTTATATTATATATTGTGCCATCCCTACATTCATGAAAAATAAAGATTTAAAAAAAATAATGTTATAGAAACAGCTCTCACGAAGAACAATTTCTAACCAATGAAATATTAAGAGCTAAGCATAACTATAATATATAGATTTACTATAAAATGTCCATGACTTTTCCATGAATGTTTTCGCGATAAAACAAGTGGAAAAAAAATCCCCAAAAAAGTACATTTAAGGAGGGACACAAGCAATATCTAGGGACGGGAATATCACCCAGACCTGTAGATGCACTGTTTTGATGTGGGCAAGTGAAAAAACACCTAGTCACCACCCAGAACACCTTAGCAACCACCAGAACCCCCTAGCATCATGACAGTGAGTATTGCTTAGCCCCGCTCACATTTGCTTTAGAGAGGAGAAAAAAAAAGAAACTAGGTAGGTGAACAGTACAATGCAGCATTCTCCATTTCAAGGTCCAAAACCAGTGATGTGGAAAACAAAATCTGTCACCCTCCTTTTTCACTCTAATCTAGCTTAAATGTGATCAATAACACAGCAGGGAGTGTATCTAGACTCTCTCCCTCTCTCCAGAGATTGAAAAAATGTCCGCCAGACTTCCAACATCCACGGCAGTCTCCCGTCGAGCCATGTGAAGAAGGGCTTTCTATCTTAATACAGACAAGAGAGGGCAAAAAAAGATAGTAGGCAATTAATGGGGAAGCAAAGACAGGCCCAGATGGAATTAAGAAAGAAATCCTATTTTCAGAGATAATTTGAGGCGAAATTTAAATTCTTTGGAATTGATTTAAACATGGTAAGCATGTAAAATACTTGCTTCTAGACAAACTTAATATGCAAAGACAACATGCTGCTTCATCCCCTTTACAACGAATGTCTTTGATTTGTGACTTTTTATCATAATTCTCCCCATAAAACCACGGCTGGCTTTCTTTTATTCAATGGCAGATTCAATGCTAATTACCTCACTATTCAAATTTTGTCCTGGATTGGATTATTAATTATATGCATATTCATATGACCTAAAATTATTTTCTCAAGGTCAGCTGAGAGATTTTAGACATATTCTTCATAACTGAGATAATGTTTATACTGCTATATATGGCTTATATGCTTGTCATTTTACACACTTTCAAATAAAGAAACACACTTGTTCTTGCAAAGGCAAGCATCATTATTATTATTGTTAAAACTTGAATTGAAGGGTTCCCACACCTTTTAACCAATTAAATACCTTGACCTATAGGGGTGGGACAATATGGTTATTTCACGATTCGGTCCGATGTTCGATATGATGTCCACAGTTCTCGATTCAAAATAACAACCTTTAAATGGCAAAGTCTGACAGAAAATTGTCCTTTTTGGCAAAATGTACATTAAAATATGAATAAAGTATTCTGTCACACAATAGAACTGTTCAAAGTTCAAATAATAAAAGTTACAAACAAATAAACCTTGTGTGATTAAAATGAATGTTTCTTTTTACGTTTTGATCAACAACTGACTGTAAAGAACAGAAATTATTTTAAAATACACATTATTCAAAGAAAGTGGAGTGTGTGGATCTCATCTTTGATGGACACGTATTACACGGAAGAATATTCTGTTTTATTTTCAAGCACTTAACAACAAAACAAAGTGATTTTCTAGGTATAACATTTCTAATTGCTAAATTCAAGAACTATAAGCACTTTAAGGACCTTGTGAGAACCCAGTTTAAGTGTAGAAAAAAGTGAAAATGTTATGTTTGAAAAGTTGATGATCACATAGACAGAAAACAATGTTGATTTATTTTGGTTCATGGCATTTCAAATTCAATTTATTTTATTGTGTTGCATTGTTTGGTATCTTATTGTATTATATTATTTTATATTATACGTATATTGTACCATCCCTACATTCATGACAAATAAAGATTACATTTTTTTTTAAAGAATATATTTTTATAGAAACAGCTCTCACTAAGAACAATTTCTAACCAATGAAATATTAAGAGCTCAGCATAACTATAATATATAGTTTTATTATAAAAAAATTCCATGACTTTTCCATGAATGTTTTCATAATAAAACAAGTGGAAAATATCCCATAAACGTACATTTAAGTAGGGACACAAAAAATATCTAGGGAAGGGAATATCACCCAGTTTTGATTTGGGCAAGTGAAAAAACACCGAGTCACCACCCAGAACACCATAGCAACCACCAGAACCCCCTAGCATCATGACAGTGAGAATTGCTTAACCCTGCTCATATTTGCTTTAGAAAAAAAACAAAACAAAAAAAAACTAGGTATAGGTGAACAGTACAATGCAGCATTCTCCATTTCAAGGTCCAAAACCAGTGAGGTGGAAAACAAAATCTGTCACCCTCCTTTTTCACTCTAATCTAGCTTAAAGGTGATCAATAACACAGCAGGGAGTGTATCTAGACTCTCTCTACAGAGAGGGAAAAAATGTCCGCCAGACTTCCAACATCCACGGCAGTCTCCCGTCGAGCCATGTGAAGAAGGGCTTTCTATCTTAATACAGACAAGAGAGGGCAAAACAGATAGTAGGCAATTAATGGGGAAGCAAAGACAGGCCCAGATGGAATTAAGAAAGAAATCCTATTTTCAGAGATAATTTGAGGGGAAATTATAAATCTATGGAATTGATTTAAACAATTAAATATAAAATACTTGCTTCTTGATAAACTTAATATGCCAAGACAACATGCTGCTCCAAGTTGATTTACATCTAATAGTCACAGTACTATCAAAAATGTTTCAGAGAAATTGTTATATCTCATTAATCAGTATATACGGTATATAGGTGTAGTATTTTAGATTCATGATATCATCCCATATATGTCTAATAATTCATTGGGATGGGCATTACTCAGTGTAAATTCAACTGAATTGATCTGTTAGAATGGGCTCTTCACAACCAGAGGCCTTTCACACCTTTTAACTTCAAACCGTATTAATGATTAAACACACAAAGCCAAACTTTTGCAAGACTAATAAATACTAACTGTGCATCTACTCCATCTACAACACCAAGCAATAAAACAGACATAGATAACAATATATCGAACCACAACTTTGTCTAAACTTTCTCCCAAATGCCACAGTATTGATTTATTCAATGAATTATTGTAGCTGAATGCTAAAGCTTTTGCTTAGTTTCTGTTTTCACCGGAGAAGTGAATTGTGTACGGGAAGTTAATCTATTCTGTGGTCTCAAAGTTAGGTAAAGAGTTTGGGGTATAAAACAAAAATGTTTACTCCCTGTTCAGTTTCAAAAACAACTCCCTAAATTTGAATGCATTGATTCGGAAGTATGGACGGGTGTCATCTGCAAAAATGGGTTCAAATGCAGCTCTGTTTTAATTGAGCATAGCTGGTACAAAGCAGACTCTGTAAATAGTTTGACAAGATCTAGATAAAAGCTAATAAAACTAGCATTGCTAGAAGTTGCATCTAAAGTTCTTTACAACTTTCGCAATTAAAGGAATAATCCAGATTTAATCATATAAAAAAAGAAAGAAAAAAAGAAGCAAAAATCAAGGTTACAGTGAGTTACTTACTAGCAAAGTGTATGGGGCCAATTTTTGGAAGGTTTAAAGGCACAGAATGTGAAGTTTATAATTTCATAAAAGCACTTACATTAATTCCTCTGTTAAAACTTGTGTATTATTTGAGATGTAACATTGATAAAATGTTAAAATCATCGTATTTATGGTTGTTTTAGGGTTTTAGAGTTCATGCCGTATTGTCGTCATGGCAACCAAGAGTAAAATTGGATACAACTTTACACAGAAAATGATAGTAAGCAATTGTATTGCACTAAAATCATGTAACACACATATTGTTTATGTCTTGTGGCTATGAGTATGAAACGATGACAATTTTAACGTTTATGAATTGGCCCCATTTCCTTCTATTATACTGTAAGTGCATCACTGTAACTCAGACATTTGCTTTAGAAATAGAGTGACAAGTCAAAAAAAAAAAAATGTGTGGTAATCAACATTTTGCAACAAATGCTGTTAATTGAGCTTAACCCAGAATATTCTTTTAATTCACAAACGTGTTCATCGAGATGCAAAGAACATTGGCCAAATAAAAAGTATTTTGGTCTACAATCCCCTCACCGATTCTACAGTATTCTATCATGCAGTAACTTTAATGTTATGAAATTAATTTAACATTAGTTAGAGATTAAATTATCTCAAAGCATCCCAAAGACAGCTTCATAAATAGTTACCTTTTCTTTTTCTTTTATCAGAAAAGAGCAATTGATCTCTTCAGGCGACCTATGATGCTACAGTATTAAACTATGTATTCAGAATACAAAGCAACCAATACTTCGAGGGCAGTTAGATAATCAGTTACACATTCTGACATCATTGAAGTCTAATGTGTGAAAATGTGTCTTCTGACACACAAGATCCAACCCTAAAATGCAGGATGAATAATTCCTGATGCCAGTTAAATATTAACGAAGGTTTGCTCCCTCTCCTACAAGGAACATATGCATTATGGATTCAGCCAACATGCTCAGAAGAAACGTCCATATGCTTCCACTGATAATGCAGCAGGGCAGTTTCTCTGTGAATGTGGAACAAGTTAATTATAGGTGACACCTATGGCCGGCTGATTATATATGGAACAAGTCAATGTCCTGCATGCCATATCAACAGGTCAACATTGACTCTTGACTCTTATAATGGTATTTTGTTGTGATAGTTTGGTGCTTTGGAACACAAGAGTATGTTTATGTATGGAAGGGCACAGTATAAATCTCATGAACCTCTCTAAATTTCACATTTAAAAGTGTACTCAGTAATTTTTCCTCATTAAAAACTTTTTTAACTCATAAAGACATGAATTGTAATTTTGCAATACATATATGGAATCATGACCACTCACTTTAAAATGAAGACTCCAGTCATTCTAGAGTTCTGGCAAATTAGCTGCAAACTTGCCACAAATTTGCAACTTATCATTCTCACATGCAAACAAGCTTGTGATTCACTGCAAATGTTTGCTATAAGTTTGCAGCTCTTCATTGGTAATGGTGAACTTGCAGCAAACCTTTAGCAACAATGGACAATTTGCTGCAAGTTTGCCACAAAGCTTATTTGCATGAGAAAATGATCAGTTGAGAATTTGCGGCAAGTTTGCCATGAACTCTTGATTTTTGTAAGGGAATGGTACAAGTTGGCTTGGATGAAAACGTATGACTTTTACTCCTATAGAGAAAAACTGAAGAACAAAGATACCCCATTTAGCCTTAACAGACTGTAGGGGCAAGTGTTGTTAGCGAGCACCTATGAAGGCCGGAACGATACACGAGGGAGTGGGTGACCAGCACCACGCCCGACCACCTTTGTCTCCCCAGTGGTGACGTTTTACACACCGCACCAGGTACTCATTTTAGGCGGAGTCAAACTAGGGGAGACCCGGGACCGGTTCAGATAACCGTCACTGGTGTTGGCCATGAGCGGGAATCGAACTCGCGTCGCCAGGTGCGTAGCACAGCGCGCTAACCGCTACACTACCACTCTTTTTTTTTCTCTATAGAGAAAAACTGAAGAACACACAAACACACACACACACACACACACACATATCCAACGAACAATGTAAATACGATTTTTCCCAAGTTTAACCTCTTACTCAAATGCTAAATCTAATCCACGATATTAATAGGAAAATACGTTTTGTGTACCATGGAAGAAAGAAAAATAATGGGTTTTGCAACAAGACAGGTTTTTGACATACATCAGTCATTTGCATTGCATAAATAAATACGGAATGAGTAACCACATGTCCACTGATGCTTCCTTTCTTAAAAAAGTAATGGATAGGAGCCTACCTATGAATTGGGATGTCTATAAAACATCCCAATTTATGCTAATTATATCATATTAACCCATCCAATATAAATTTTTGCTTGATATGCTTGTTCAGGCTCACTGCAGTGTTCTTTATTCTTCTATTGGCCAGAGGTACAAATTAAAACCCCATAGATTCAACAAGACTCAAATGACTTGTGAGTGTCCTCTCTGGCACGAACATGGACCAGCGCTGCTTCTCACAGAGGGGAAGGGGGAGGAGTGCTGGCATAATCTAATTACATGGACACAGCTTAATTCAGGCTCAGCAAAGGGCCAATCGATGATAAGGAAGTAGCAGAGAGTGGCTTTGACACCAGTCAATTGGATATGTCATTGTCCAGCCCAGATGGTGAACAGTGGCATGCATTCAATTGAATTACGTGCATCCCGTCTGCACAATAGGGAGGAAAAAGCTGCTCTCTCTCTCTCTCTCCTAATTTTTTATCCACTCAACACCCCTCTTCTCCTAGAGAGACCATCCAAAGCTATGCACTGCCCAAGAGTCAGATGACTTATCACAAAATCAATACCCTCGTATGGGGTTCTTGGTGCTTGTTATACACACCTTTGCTTCAAGGGAGTGATACGATGAGGCTCAGTTCAATGCAGCATTAGTCTATTAAATAAGAAAATAGTTGACAGGGTGGAAATTGTATTTAGTTTCTGATGAAAAAGTTTCAGCACTTAGGAAAAAGGCAAAAGTCAAATCAGAGAAAATTAAATCACAACCCTCAAAGAAGTGGTTCTCAGATGGTTTTGCTGCAGGACCAAGATGTTACATTGGACCTTGAGATTAATCAAAATAGAAAGAAAGAAAGAAAGAAAGAAAGAAAGGACAAGCAAAAGCACAAGCTAAAGAATTAATGAAAAAATGGAAAAAGCTAAAGTAGCAGTTGTGAAATTGCTAAAATACCATGGCAACTTGCAAGACCTCATCTGCAACAACTAAACTTTGAATTAATTTGTTGTCATGACACTTCAGAGTACTCATGCCCATCTCTAGCTGTAATATGCACTTCTACTCTTTCTTCTCAATGCCAAGTGTGTTCAAACTACCTCCAGATTATCCCAAACTAATAGTCCATTAACTGGCCACAATATTCTCCTAACTTCTCCTCCAGATTAGCATGCTTACCATGTTTTATGCAGTAGTTGATGAGGAGAGTTAATATAGCTTTAATGGCATTTGGAATGTGGCTCATCTCCTCTTGTCCTTTTGCCATGGCAACAGGCAGTCCAGGAAATCCATCTCAATTTGATGGGCTGTATTCTGAATTCAAATATCTTACTACCACATGCTAAGCCTTGCCCACGTTATGTGTGCAAGCAGTAATTAAGCACTTCCTTTTTTGATGGCCTAAAGGCTGCAGTTAAACCCATAATACCATTCCTGATGTGCTGTGTGAGGAAAATTACGGGCTGTACATGCATTTAACCACACTGTGTATCCCTTGAGTGGGGTTTGGGTTCATTTTGGGCCAAAATACAGGCCTCCCTCCTTTCATATTTTTAGGGTCTCAGGGCTGTTGCTGCTTCTATATTAAATAATCTGAGCACTGAATTCCCCTCATAACACAGACATATTACCTCAAGTCAGCAAAGAACCGTAAGACCAATTGCCTGACTCTGAACAAATGATTCAGCAATATCATGGCCATAAATTCCCCAACCAGCAAAAGTCTCACAACATTACTAGTGCTCTAAAAGAGAAACTTATTTCACATTCTCAGCACATGTACTGTATGATTAACATTTTCATATAAAACTGAATTTACTTAGTACTTCAAAGGATACTATGGTATTACCATACCATATGGTATGGTAATACTTCGATGTATAACAGTATATCATTTCGATGTCAATTATATTGCTTATGATAACCAAAGCAGAGATGTCAAAACTCTGTCCTATTCTGTATACATGTGGGGAGCACCAGCTAATTTCCATTTAAAGACACACACACAAAAACAGCTAATTTGTATTCTCACCCAAATATTGGCATTTTCAACATATTATAATAAATGATCTGTAGGGTAATTTGAGCTGAATCTTCACAGACATTCTGGGGACACCAAAGATTTAAATTACATCTTGTGAAAAGGGGCATAATAGGTGCCCTTTAATATTGTGACTTCAGAACTACAATTTTAAACAATGTATTCCATATACAGTAACCCCAAAAAGTATCTGGGCACTAGTCACACTTAAAATGTTTTGATGTCAGCAAATTAGATTAGATAACAAAAGATCAATGCAAATTACATCTGCAAACCAATGATGCTATATCTTTTCTCAGAACTTCAGTATCTTCACTTGTCTTGGCACTTTTTCAATTACTTTTAAAAAACTAGTCTTGAGGTCATTTGGATGCCTCCTGCTTTCATATTCTATTATCTAATGCCAGGACATTCATACATTTTTAAGTGTGACTTAAGTGTCTAAGTAACGGAGTGAAGGAAGGCATAGTTAGTATGAGCATTTCAACATAGATTTTGTATTGTCAACTGTTTTGCTATTTACATTCTATTTACATTAAGGTGATATCAAAGCATGACTCTACTTACAATATGCACCTTATGCATTGCATTAAACATACACAAATGCCATGACAACAAAGTCTGAATAGATCTGCAGAATTTACATTCTCTGCTGAACCCAAATACACTTCAAATGAACAACTTTAGACAATCAAAATCGTCTCTCATGTATTGCTAAAGGCAACATTTGTCTTTTTTATTATCAATTCAGCCACATGCAAAGCATGAGCAAAAGCCACCCGATGAGTTTGACAGATTCTCTTGTTCTGAAAGACTTCAAGATTGGTGTCTGACTGTGTGTCTATTAGGGGAAATCTGCTTTTCTCAACTAGTTTCTAATGACAGCTATGAAATACGAATAGGGTATATTGAAATAATGGGACAAATTTAGCTACATGTACCTAACACATATGCAAACATGAACATGTGTATTTTTTTGGGGGGCTTCCGTGACTTTTAAGGTTAAACTAACTTTAAACCATTTGTGTATTCATATCACTGAAGGCAACAGGCCTAACTCTGTTTCCAAAATACATGTTTTGGTATCTTACATGAAAGAAATTATTGATGAAGGATCGTTGAATTATTGAAAAGGAATTGAGAATTAATGCATATCCAAAATGGGCACTCTGTCAGTTTTTATTAATAATTTGACAGCATGAAGTCAATTATTCCACTTAATCGACAGCTTGCTAACATAAAAATAAGGCATGAAAGGTTGAACGGGTTTTTTCTTTTTCTTAAGAGAGTTAAAATTTGCATATTCAGTGCTCTTTTGCCAAATCAGATTTCTGACAATTCACATAAAATGTTTTTTGTTGTCATTCAATTTTCACTCTATGAAATGTCAGACTGTTAGAGGTTCCCCCTAAAAGCTAAATGAGAAGAAAAACATGTTTTTCAAAGCTGTTCAGTCTCTAACATAAAACTATAAAAAGAAACAATTTTCTTGGTAAATGAAAGTATTTCCTAAACAACACTTTGTATTGTCATTTTGCTAGAAAATATTCAATTTGCTACATTAAAGTTTGAAAATGTATCAAAGTCAACAGGAAATTAAAAATGACATTGCATTTTCTTGGTCCCTATTATATTATTTCTATAATTACACACACACACACACACACACACATACATATATATTTTTTTTTAAAGCAATATCACATGAGCAAGAGTGCAATAGGGCCATATCTCACACTGTTGTGATTCGGCCACAGGCCGAGTGGCATAGGTAATCACATCAGTGCTGATTTAGCATGATTGAGAGTGTGATATTGCTTATATACAACAGTTCAATGAACAAGTAGATTAAAAAAAAATTTGAAAAAACTTACGTATGGTCATAAAAACGCATTTGTGTATGGAACTACTTTCTTGCGGCGGATCCGAATCTGCCGTAGCTGGTTCAAACCAAATGATGCGTCCAAGCCTTGGTTAGTAATTCAAAAATTTAACTTCAGAAATTGTATCAGGTCTTGTGCTGTTTCTAACAAGTTATTGGATGAACAAGGATGGATGTGTGTGTGTGTGTGTGTGTGTGTGTGTGTGTGTGTGTGTGTGTGTGTGTGTGTGTGTGTGTGTGTGTGTGTGTGTGTGTGTGTGTGTGTGTGTGTGTGTGTGTGTAGTAAGAGAGAGAGAGAGAGAGAGAGAGAGAGAGAGAGCCAGAGCCAGAGCTTGTGCAATCACCTGTTGCTGTCAGCTTTCTCAGTGGTAAAACAGCCGTTCAAGTGGGGTATTCCTCTTTATTTCATGGTAGCCGGTATGCAAGAGTCATTCATTATAGAAACCTCAATGTCCTCCGCCATTTTATACAGCACGTCTTCTCCAATGTGGAAATTCCAGTAAGAAGTAAGTGCCTTGAGTTCTGTAATCAATTGGTCTGTTGTGTCTCTCGGCTGTGATGAGCTGTAATGCTGAAGTTTTTTAAAGCTATTTCCTAACTTTAGTAGTAATACGAGAGATAACAGAGTGCTGTTGTTTGTAAACAGTGGCTGATGCAGATTCACTTCACATCACCTAACTGGCTCATATTACAGACAAAAATTAGGAAAAACCGAGTACAGTCAAAAAACGCATTTGTGCATGGAACTACTTTATTACCCGACGGATCAGAATCTGCCGTTGCTGGTTCAAAACAAATGATGCGTCCAAACCTCCGTCAGTAATTAAAAAATATCACTTTAGAAATAGTATCACAGCTTGTGCTGTTTCTAACAAGTCATTGGATAAACAAGGATAGACGGCTGGATGTGTGTGTGTGTGTGAGAGAGAGAGAGAGAGAGAGATAGAGAGAGCATGTGCGATCACCTGTTGTCAATCAGAGATGCTGTCAGCTTTTTCAGTGGAAAATATACATCCAAGCAGGGTTATTCCTCTCCATTTTGCTGTATCCGGTGCGCAAGAATCATTCACTATAGAAACATCGATGTCCTCCACCATTTTAAACAGTATGTATCCAATGTGGAAACTAAGATTAAAGGTAAGCACATGAGTTCTGTAATAAATCAGTCTGTTGTGTCTCTCAGCATAAGCCTTAATCCTCAAGTTGTCTGTTTAAAGCCGCTTAAAGCTATTTCCTAGCTTTGGTAATATATTAGTAATATCAGCGATCATGGAGCGCTGTTCTATGTAAACCATGACTAACGGATTCACTTTACGTCACGAACTGGCTCATATTACACACAAAAATGATCTTTTGCCACCACCTGCTGGTTAACATAACTTTTAACTATTTTTGGTCACTTGCAGTATATCGGTTTAGTTTTTTTTTCTCCAGCTAAATGAATTTATTTGGCTCTGTCAAGTTTTGCATGTTAATGAATGTTTAGTAAGACTAGTAAGGTACTGGCTATCTTTGTCATGCAACTATCAGGGGCAACTATCTATGCAAACAATGCATCATTGTTACACCCAAAGGATTTGACTAATACCTAATGAGTATCTGTGTTTCCAACATGAAGTTGATTCCATGTTACATTACCATTGCAAAACTCCCATCCATATTTTTCTTATTACCCTTTTAACTCCCTCCGGTTAGGTTACTGTGAGTCTTTGAGGAAGCTGTCCTCCATAAAGGATGCATTGGTTGAGGATATAAATGTGGTATGAAGCTCTAGGCCATAAGAGCACATTCCTTCACCTACTAATCATGACCATTAATCACTCTGACTCTGCCGGCTTTCTCTTTCTCATAGGCCACAGGCACACAGGTCAGGATCAGAGTTTGAAACTCGCTGCAGGCACGCAGGTTAATGTGGATGCTACTCTTCAAGCTAGTGCGAGGTTACACACGGTTTCACAGTGGTGCTAAAGAGAGCGCAAATGGAAAACCTTTCTTGCTTAACCCTTTAAGCTCTGAAGGTGTTTTTTTTTAAAGATTGTGTTCAGTGGCATACCCAGGCATAAACCCTTATAACACTACAGGGGGAAATAAACCACAAAAAATACAACAACAAAAAAACAAGGAGGATCAAGTGTTTGGTATCATTGTACATAATGTTTTATTTGATTAAAAAAAAATATATATTTTCTGAGACTTATTTTTGTTATTATTATTTTACATTATATACAGTGTCACTGAGTGTAAATAAAACTTTTGTTCTAAATCAATTCAACTGAGAAATATTTTGTGTATTTTGGCGCCATCTCCAGGTGGCCATATGCAAAATTGTACTTCATGTGTATTATCTAATGAGCTATGCATCAGATTACCGTGTGTGTGGCCACCTCTAATAGTATGTACTATTTTATGTTCAGTTTAGTTTTTGTGAAGTTATAAGTGAAAACGCTTTTACATATACATGGCATTATGACCAAAAATATAGCAAATAATAGCTAACATTGAATGATATGTACAGTTTATACGCTATAAAACAATACCTATTTTGTGTTGGTCAAGACTGTAGTTATTAATTATTTTACAATTAATTTTTTTCTCACGGTCCTACCCAAGCATAAAGTGCAGTAAACAATTTTTTCGAGTAGTACAACACATAAAATGTACTTTACCCGAAAGATATCGCTGAAATTGGCGCCAAGATATCACTCTTGTTTTGGGATAGTCCTAGACATTGTAAAAAGAGTCAGGGGATGTTATATGGTTTATGTTTTATTTTAGAATTTTAGAATTTAGAATAACTCAAGCTAAATTAATTTATTTGGCTCTGAAAGTGTTGATAGAAATCTTGCCTCAAGTTTTGCATGTTAATGAAGGTTTAGTAAGGTGGCCTACATTACCTTGTACTGGCTACTTATGTGTCATGCAACTATCAGGGGCAACTATGCAAACAGTCCATCATTGTTACACCCATAATCATTAGATAATACAACACATAACATTTATTTTACCTGACAGATATCATTGAAATAGGTGCTAAGAAATCACTTGTCTTTGGAATAGTCCTGGACACTGTAAAAATTGTCAGGGTGTGGGATGGGCTTGTTTAGGCAATCACAAAACTAGCGGGGGAAAAACAAAATTCCCCTTAAAATATCAATAGGTGTGTTCGACTAGAACTGTATGAAGATGCAAACATGTGCAAAGTAAATTAAAAAGTCATAAGATTAAGAAACATCGATTACTTTTATTTTGAAATTCTCTGCAGTCTAATGGTTTCTATTAGCCTTTTTCACATGTATCGGAAACTATGTCACAGCAGGGTAAAGCTGCTTGGCTTTGTGGCTGTTACTTTAGTATACATTTGTCTTGAATAATGCTTCTTACCTTTTCTATATGGTATGGTATGTATTAATGTAGTATAATGTACACAGAAATTATTTATAATCTTTTCCAAATTGACTTGGCTACTCTCTTTTGAGTTTCTATGCTCAAATGCAGCGCATGTGTGGTTTCTTCACCAGCTCCAGTATCATTAGCATAAATTAGAATCCTCGCGTCACCGTATCAAGATAAATACATTTTTAAAAGCTTTATATACTCCCAGCACAGATAATTGAATCTCATTGAATCTCATATTAAACTCACACATATGTTAAATGCAGTATAAATGTGCAGGCATAAATAACCAAATTAATGAAACCAAGTCATCCTGTCAATTATTTTTTTTTACCTATTTTCATAAATATATATACACATATACATATACACACACACAGTGCATCTGAAAGTATTCACAGTGCTTCACTTTTTTCACATTTTGTTATGTTACAGCCTTATTCCAAAATGGATTAAATTCATTATCTTCCTCAAAATTCTACAAACAATACCCCATAATGACAACGTGAAACAAGTTTTTTTGAAATCTTTGCAAATGTATAAAAAATAAAAAACAAAAAAAATCCCATGTATATAAGTATTCACAGCCTTTGTCATGTCACTCAAAATTGAGCTCAGGTGCATCCTGTTTCCACTGATAATCCTTGAGATGTTTCTACAACTTGATTGGAGTCCACCTGTGGTAAATTCAGTTGATTGGACATGATTTGAAAAGGCATCCACCTGTCTATATAAGGTCCCACAGTTAACAGTGCATGTCAGATCACTATGAAGTCCAAGGAATTGTCTGTAGACCTCCGAGACAGGATTGTATAGGGGCACAGATCTGGGGAAGAGTACAGAAAAATGTCTGCAGCATTGAAGGTCCCAATGAGCACAGTGGCCTCCATCATCTGTAAATGGAAGAAGTTTGGAACCACAAGGACTCTTCCTAGAGCTGGCCGCCTGGCCAAACTGAGTGTTCGGAGGAGAAGGGCCTTAGTCAGGGAGGTGACAAAGAACCCGATGGTCACACTGACAGAGCTCCAGCGTTTCTCTGTGGAGAAAGGAGAACCTTCCAGAAGAACAACCATCTCTGCAGCACTCCAACAATCAGGCCTGTATGGTAGAGTGGCAAGACGGAAGCCACTCCTCAGTAAAAGACACATGACAGCCCGCCTGGAGTTTGCCAAAAGGCACCTGAAGGACTCTCAGACCATGAGAAACAAAATGATCTGGTCTGATGAAACATAGATTGAATTCTTTGGCCTGAATGGCAAGCGTCATGTCTGGAGGAAACCAGGCACCGCTCATCACCTGGCCAATACCATTACAGAGAAGCATGGTAGTCACAGCATCATGCTCTGGAGATGTTTTTCAGCGGCAGGAACTGGGAGACTGTCAGGATCAAGGGAAAGATGAATGCAGCAATGTACAGAGACATGAAAACCGAAGGTTCATCTTCCAACAGAATAACGACCCCAAGCACACAGCCAAGATAAAAAAGGAGTGGCTACTGGACAACTCTGTGAATGTCCTTGAGTGGCCCAGCCAGAGCCCAGACTTGAACCCAATTGAACATCTCTGGAGAGATCTGAAAATGGCTGTGCACCGACGCTCCCCATCCAACCTGATGGAGCTTGAGAGGTCCTGCAAAGAAGAATGGGAGAAACTGCCCAAATATAGTTGTGCCAAGCTTGTAGCATCATACACAAAAAGACTTGAGGCTGTAATTGGTACCAAAGGTTCTTCAACAAAGTATTGAGCAAAGGAAAATAATGAATTTAATCCATTTTGGAATAAGGCTGTAACAAAACAAAATGTGGAAAAAGTGAAGCACTGTACATTTATATATATATATATATATATATACACAGAATGTACATTAACCCCACCATCCCAGTAACAAAGCAGCAGAGAGCAAAGAGACTCTTATTTTGAAATGGTTGTGCTTCACTGCATCCAGCTGCTCATTCAAAAATATGCACTTCTACAATTATCTACAACTTATTACAATATTAAAAAGGTAAAATTGTCATCAACACTATATCATCATCATTAACAGTTGATCTTGGGTGATAGTTTCTCATAAGTTTTCGATATGGCTTAATGATTGTGAATTGCTCTGCAACAGCTGAAAACACTCACATTTTAAGAATTTTTAAGGATCTGCGTGAACCCTGGAGAATAACGATGATAATGTATTATTTTATTTATCTTATTATTATAGTTATTTATTACTGGTGTAGTCTATGACCCGTAGCAGCTTGAATACCTCAGTGAATATGCGGGACTCGGTTGCATTATGCCTTCCTTAATGTTGTCAAAGAATGTTAATTCTTGTTAGTGCTTTGTAGAGTCGCCAATAAAGCATAAAGTCAGAACAGATCAAACATTTACACGCCATTTAAAAGACTTAGATTTTAGCAGATCTTGCTTCCAGTTCCAATCGTCGTTGTTGATGCTGAGAAAAATTAAGTTTAATATGCTATGTCACTACTTGAAGCAGAAACTGCAGAAGTGAAAATGAACAAGTGTTTGTAGAAGTTAACGTGGATTGATCTGATCATTTAACGTACAAATCACAATGACGGTGAAAACTAAAGACAACATGTTAAGCATAAAATGAGCTCTGAATAATCATGAAAAGACAAAGTTACAACAAATAAAATAACAGCAGTATATCTAAAATCGGCAAGAAGTAAAGCTAAGCGGTACACACTAATCTGCATAATTTATTCATAACGCAAAGCATTACTGGTAACTGGAACGTAGTAATGTGTACGTCTGACAGAAACGAAGGAAATAATTTATGAAAATATTGCCTCTTGACTATTTGAGTCTTTGAGGCTTATTTTGTGTAAAGGATAGAAGCAATAGTGCTTGAAAAATCATTAGGGCTTTTCAAGTTTTCTCAAGAATAATCTACTGGGGACGGAATTAAATAACTGCTGATATAAAGGTGCAAAAAACTCACATAGAGTGGAAATATGAGCAATTAATATGAAAAATAACCAAACCCCCTGTCTGCAAAGATCTCTGCTCTCCAAGAGGTACAGTATGTGTTTATTCATGTTTGCTGTCATCGGGATTGCTGACATGACTATTTATTTCTTATTTTCAGGACACTTAAAGTGGACCTATTATGCAAAATTCACTTTTACATTGTGTTTGAACAGTGTTTGAACATTTTTACATATGTGTTGACAGTGTGTGTACACAACCATCCTATAATGATAAAAATCCACCCAATCCTTTTATTTAAATCCCCATTAATCATAAGCACTATCTCAGAACAAGCCATTTGTGGATTCTGTACAAAGTGACGTCACTTTGTAAAGGCCCCGCCCACGACTGTTGATGGACACTGCCGATGGACATGTTTGTTTGTGTGTTTCATTATAGCTCATAGCAAACATTGTATTTGTGTGTGTGTGTGTGTGTGTGTGTGTGTGTGTGTGTGTGTGTGTTGCTCATCCATCGTTGCAAAACTGCTGAAAAAATTACACAACTAATAAATAAATTTATCATGCAAACATTTATCAAATAACATATAGGGCTGAACTGTCAGTCATATTGCTTATGATGTCTAGTTATCAAAAGCAGAGATGTCAAAACTCTGGGAGCACCAGCTCATTTGCATTTAAAGACACACACACACACACACACACACACACACACACACACACACGCACACACACACACACACACACACACACACACAAAAAAAGCTCGTTTTTCCATCCAAAAAAAATTGCATTTTGAACATGGTATAATAAATGATCTGTAGGGTATTTTGAGATGAAACTTCACAGACATATTCTGAGGACATCAAAGCACTTTATAAAATAAAATGTAAAATGTGTGTATCTGTCACGAAATAATATCACAATGTAAAAAAATCAAATGTAATTTCCCTAAAAAGGATCGATTTTCTATATGCAAAATAAAATGAATTAATTGTTTCTTTTGATTTTAGACATAAATAGGACCAGGGCATTTTCTTGTCAGGTTTCATGAGAATCACTCATGTACTATAGATCTAAATATAGTGTGTTAAACGTTTAACTATATCAGCCGGAATATTTCATGCTAGCATAGATCTTAAATTAATAAACATGACAAATGTGTTTATAGTTCTCATCATGTATTATTTATATTCTAAATGTATTTGACATACATTTTAAATTGTACAGAACAAAATTGGATCAAAAAGAATGGTAAATCAAATTGGATCTTCATTCACAGGGAAATCACATTTAAGAGTTTGCCTGTATTTGAGTCAAATCCTGTAGCATTGTGGAAAATTTGCATTGAAAAACATTTGCATTAAAACATATTTTTCTTCCTCCATGATTAAAAAAGTGTTATTCATAATATTTCATTAAAAAAATCACTTCAACCCTGAAACAACTTTTCTTTTCATCTGACACCACCAAGCCCTCTTATTTTTAAATCTCTTCCCTGCAACCCCTGTTATTTAGTGAACAGTTTTCATAATCCAACCAATTCCTGATAAATAAAATTCAGTTTCACTTGGAAATATATTGCATTATTAAAGTAAACTGGGTTATGAACATGTTGACTATAATAATCACAGTCTATTCAAGATCTATACTCAAAAAGCTAATCTAAATATCTTATATGCTACTCAGGAAAACGCATATTTTTTAAAGAATTTTTTGATATTTTAAATAATTGTATTTTTTATATTATTTTCAACATTCTCAGATAACAATTTTTTTCTTCTGCAGTATAACTGCTAAACAAAATGTAGGCTGTTGTGGCAGGGTGGAGGGTGAGGCCGGGTCATGATTCCGCACACCCGGCCCCTTATCAGGATAATTTGCCCTGGAGAGGGATAAAGGCCAACCAAAGATGGCAGTGCGACAGAGAGAGGGATATACGGACAGCTGTCCAACACCTGTGTGTGTATTTGTCTTTTGGTTAAGTTTATAATTAAAATATTCTTTATATTGTCAAGCCGGTTCTCGCCTTCTCCTTTCCATTAATTCCTTTACACTGTGCCGACATCCGGGAAGGAGGAGGGATGCACCGTAGTGGAGTTCTCACCGCAACCATCCATGCCAAAGGAACAGCCATGGTCATCCGCTGGAGGACGGAGGAGCCCGGCCACCTGGATGCGGAGGAATGACCCCCGACTGTGAGGGGCGGAGGGGCTCCCAACCGCCTGGAGCGGTTACAGCTGCCTGGGGCAAGGGAGACCCCTACCGTCCACCAAAAATGCTGTGGGGCGTTCCGTCCGCCAGGGGCCTGAGGACTGCCTCTGATCTGTCCGGGGAGGCGTGGCTGACGTCTATTAGAGGGTGGAGGAATGGCCGGGGACCAAGCTACGGTGCATCAGAGAGCCAGCGAGTAAGTTTTTATTTTTATTCTCTCTTTCTCTCTCTCTCTCTCGCACTGCCGTCTTCGGTCAGCCCTTATCCCTCTCGAGGGTAATTAGCCTGATTAAGGGCAGGGTGTACGGCCATGACCTGGCCCCGCCCTCTGCCCTGCCACAGCTGTTTTAAAGAAGAAGAGGCACTGAACGCACAGAGAAATGCCAGTTTCGGAGTCTGTTGTTATTTACATGATCTGCTTCCGTATTATTTGTACTTGAATAAAGCTATAATGCATTAAATATAACTGCATTTAAGATGTAACTCCGGGGTGTTACCTTTAAAGACACTCGACACCACGTTTTGCTCCAGCTCCACTTATTCCACAAGGAGAGTGCTTCTGTATTTACTTATTTTGTATTTTTGCATTATAATTCCCTCATACTTTGCAATCTACATCACCTGAAACTGTTTGAAAAGTTTAGAGTGTATCTGGACTGTGAGCTGTGTTTTTGTCCTCTCCTCAGTCAGGCGCGAACTGTAGTGCTGCTCTCGCTTGTCATCATTAGAGTTTAATGTGATCTCATTTTCCGTTAAATGAGATCAAACGACTATTCGACAACAAAAAATTTTGTAGACAATTTTTACTGTTAACATTGTCGATAACGTCGACTAAACGTTTCAGCCTTACTGTTGGAACACATAGGCTGAGACAGTCAGTCCTCAGAAAATTGAAGTGTGATCTTTACTGCCTTCAGCTCTTTTTGTTTACAGCTACCAACTGAACTGCATAAACAATTCACATCTGTTTCTGTTGCTGCTGACAGATGCTCATTCATAGTCAATGTTGACACGAACTAAAACATCACTTTTCAGAAATGACACATTAACCAGTGTCTTTTCCAAATTATCTTTGTATGCCCTTTCCCCACACCTAACAACAGTTGGTAAACAAACCGAACCTCTGCATCATTTTTCACGAGCGCAAACACAAATTCTTTTCAAATATTAACATCATGAGGACCACCTAACATTACTTGGTAGAATAATTTGTTAGAGTATGTAAATATTAAAATGCACCAATACATATTATGCTAATGATCCTGAGTATTTACCTATATTTGAGTATATTTTATCATTATAAATGTATCATTATATTCCCAGTGCTAACAGCTTTACAAAACAGAACATTTACACAAAACAAGTAAAGCAAACAGTATAATAACAAACACAATATACATATGAACAACAGTCAACAGTGCATTCTAGAAAATAGAATGAGTCAATTAATGTCCTTTTTTTTAACAAAAACAATTAGGAACAAGCCAAAAGATAAATAAATTCTAATGTGAAGTGTCAGAAGTTTATGAACAAACTAAATAAAATAAAATAAAACAAGATCAAAAGCTTATGTAAATGTGGAAAAAAAATAATAAAAAACAGGTAAGTTGAAATATGATATATTATTATTAATGGTGTTTATGCATATGTGTATTTATGATTGATTTAATAAATTAGCAAGACTTTGAGACTTTGTACATCTAATAGCAATCTTGACTCTAGATCATGTGCTGTCTTTGCCCTGTTAGATCTAAGTGCAGCGTTTGATAATATTGATCATGACATTCATTAATCAAAACACCTTGAGCTCGTAGCTGGCATCCAGGGTCTATCATTACATTGATTTGCTTATCTAAAGGGCAGGACTTTTTTGATAAGCATTGGGACCTCTTCAACGACATATCATCATGTAGTGTTCCGCAGGGATCCATTTTAGGACCTTTTATGTTTTCCCTTTACATGCTTCCTCTGAGCTCCATCTTTCAGATATATAACATTTCATATCACTGTTATGCCTAAAATACCTAACTTTACCTCCCTATCCAACCAGAAGATAGTCGCTCGCTTGATAATCTTTTAACTTGCCTTGCTGAAATCAAGAGATGGATGAACAATAACGCCCTTTAATTGAATGAAAATAAAACTACTAGGATAAACTCCCACTGCCTTCCACTATTTTAGCCTTTAGAAATCATGTTCTCTATGTAACAACTTGGATAAACATGTTAAAATTCTTGGGATTATATTTTACCCCCTGTTGCATTTTGACAAGCAGATTAGTGCTGTCATCAAGAGTATTTTTTCGCAACTCAGATCTTTTGCAAAATTAAACGCTTTCTTTCTGATAAGGCTCAGGACTACTGTAACTCCCTGTATGTTGGCTTGCCTTAATCCACTCTGTCTTGTTTGCAAAGAAAAGGGATCACATTGCTCCTGTACTAGCCTTTTTGCATTGGCTTCCAAATAAATTTGGAGTTGATTTTAAGATTCTGCACTTTGCATACAATGCCCTGCATAGACTGACACCAGAATATAACCATGATCTTCATCATCCTCTACTCTGACCCCAGGTGGCTTAGATCATGTAATCAACTTGTTCTATCAGTCACCCTTTCACATTGCATATCTATGGGCGATCTGGCCTTTTCTGTAGCTGCCCTGAAGCTCTGGAATAGTCTATCTGTTCACATCAGGGCATACTGAGGCCCTAGCTAGCTATTTTTAAAACTAGCTTAAATGCCTATTGTTGTTCTTTAGCTTTTGATACTGTTTAAAGTTTTATTTTTATTTTATTTTTGAGGCTCGAAGTCAATTGGTTTTGCCTCTTCTATTGTTTTCATCTATTAAATTAATTTATATTATTTTTCTCTTTATTATTAACTATGTTGTTTTTAAAATGTTCTCTATAAATAAAGTCTGACTTGATTTGATTAGAATCTGATGGGAAAACAGTGTTGCCATAGGCCATCCTCAAAACTGCACCCATTAAATAAAATAGAACTGCAGACTTCTTTAAAGAAAAAAAAAAACAGAAAGATAAATTAATACATTTTATAACTTTGTTTGTGATACTGTACCTTTTATGGATCAAACAGACATCAGTAGATGATCTGTAGAAGAGATCAGCTGTTATAAAACCAAAATGTCAGCATAGTCTATATCATCAAAGACAGCCAAATGACCCATTTGATATCTGACCAAAGTTCACCTCCCATTATCAGCACCAATAATGAAAGTAATTGCGGATGAAACACTGAACAGATTCATTCAGTTATATGGTGTGGTCCGAGTCGGTTTTCATAAACAGTTTTTCATGCTCTATCAGTTATTTATCAGCTTAGCGAATGTGTAATGATCCAGCACTAGATATTAACACAGCCATGTGAGGTCACACAAGGGCCACAGTGGCACTGGTCCACCCCGATTGACAACTGGTCCGCCCATTTAAAACTGCTGGAATATGGTTTAGAATGAAAAAGAAACTGCATTGTGCCAGACGCGAAATAATGATAGCACACAATTATCCATCATATTTCTGTTGCATATATCATTTCAAAAAGGATAACTGGACCTTTTGCTTCTCATTGGTTAACTGCCTACATCAGAGTACAATGCAGAAAACACTGAAATGCTGTCAAGTTTTGGTTGCATGATGAAGTGTCAGTTTCACAAAAAATGTCCAATGCACCATCCACAATGGTTTCACAGGGTTAACATGCAGTACTATGTAGTCACCTGAGGAAATTCTATTGGAAAGCACAGTTTTCCCTTTCTGTTTTCTTGGGTAGAAATGGTACCAGCTGTGTAATCAAAGCGTGCATGCTAGAGGCGTTTTAATCAGTGAGAGTGATTCATGAGCCTGTTGCTGCAAATATAATAATGTGGGTCAGCATGCATACAAACTCACAGAGCACCATTACAGGCCTAATCATTTGCATCGTTTATGCCTACTCTTAACTCAAGGCATTTTAAACAGCTCAAGCAAGTTCCTTCCTTGCCAAACCAAAAAAAAAAAAAAAAAAAGAAACACTGTCAGAGAGAAAAGTAATCTTCTCGTTATCCCAAAGACAGCTCGCATCCTTCATAGATGCTTCTCTTTTTTCTCTCAGACTAAGAGAATAACACAGCCTTTTGCCTTGCTTTTGAAAGCATTTTAGCTCCCAAAGTGCAGCCGATGACTTCAATACTACAGCCGAAAAGAGAGGAATGAATCTGGCCTTTTCCATACTATCTCACAGTGATGAGGTAGAACATAGGTATATGTGCACAGCCTTGGTCTGAGTTTACAGAGGTGGGTTTATATCCATATGGTTGTAAGGTGCAATTTAAAGTCAGGGCTTTAAAATGCTGTGTCAGGTTCCTTATCACTTGCGGTATGCCCGCAGGCAATGCAATACTTCACATATTGGTTTGAGTTGAAAGCATAGGCAGCTGCTGATGTATGTGCATGTGTGTTTGTTTGTGTGTCTACAGTAGGTCAGATTATGTATTACAGGTGACCAAATGTCCCCACAAGAATTGTAAAACTTAAAATCAGCTACATTGTTGGTACCAGTCAACAATCCTCATGATGAATATGGCTTAATAAACATACTTAATAATTGTCTTGATGAAAATATAAAATTGCATTCATTTTTCTGAGGGTTAGGTTCATATATATATATTTAGTTTGCTCAGTTTAATAACAACAGAAGTCAATGTAAAATTCCCACCATGATACAAAACAAATAAAATAATAATAATAATTGTGCACTACAAGGTTGTCAATGGATTTTGGAACTGACACTTGGCAGAATGACCTGATAAGTGCAACCTGGTATCAAAGAATCATGTTACAGTAGCTTGTTGTAGTATCATGATGGTTTTCTGGTGAAATGAACACTAGAATTGCTGCAACAACAATGACTTATATACCACACAAATCACGAGTAAAATGCTATCATTATGACATCTAAACATTTTTACTATAGTGTATAATGTAATGCTTGCATTACAAAATTAACTACACTAATATCCTTGTAGTTCAACTGATAGAGCATTGCACTTGTGATACAATCTACCTCGATCAACAATAACCACACATTACAGTAATGTCAACCTGTTGCACCAACTGAACATCTGCAGTGATTCAATCTGTGAAGTTACTGGCTTGGTCATTAAATAAATGGTTCAAATGGATGCACTACTCATGGTGTATTATTGACTGACAAACACTTGTGATAACCCAGATACAGAATTCCTTGACATCCCCCAAATATTTTACAGAGGTCAGTTTTGTTGATTTAAAACTTGATATAGGATTAACCTTAAAAACATTTGGACCCAAAACACACAGTGAACATAAACCAAATTTCTTTTATGACACTATCGATTGGCCTTAGGGTAGGAATTTGTGTTTGATTGATTTAAAACCTGTTCATCTCAAAATTGCTAAATATTAGGTGGTTAATTGGCCTGGCCTATATTTGTACATATGTCTATATGTATAGGTATTAAAGAAATATAACAAAAGCAAGAGTGCTTTTATGGCCATATACGTATTAGCATGGCTGTGATTCAGCTTTAGGTTCGAGGCCACAGGTACGCACAGCCGTGCTGATATATGGACTATTTGGACCACGATTGCAAGTGTGATATTGCTTTTATACAACAGCTCAACAAATGAGCAGAGGTGGGTAGTGATGTGCTAAATTTACACTGTTACATTTACTTGAGTACAGCACATTTATATATTTTTTATCAAAAGCGACTTACAGTGCACTTATTACAGGGACAATCCCCCCGGAGCAACCTGGAGTTAAGTGCCTTGCTCAAGGACACAATGGCGGTGGCTGTGGGGTTCAAACCATCGGCCTGCTGCATACCAGTTCAGTGCTTTAGCCCACTGTGCCACCACCACTCCAGTAACGTTTTGGATAAAAGTTACTTTTAAAAGTAGATTAAAGTAGATTAATTTTTCCTCTCCCAAGAAAAAAAACTTTCTCCAGGAGAAAGAGCAGAGTTGAAAACCATACTTGAGATGGCCAAAATGGTGCCACAAACAGAAGCTGAACCCTATCCTCCTAAACTCCATGCAGAACTGCAAGCAGCAGACTGATCGGTAGAAATGCGTAAAGACACATTGTCGACCACTGATGCACCAACACATTGATGCCCAGCGGTGCTGGAGGTGAGAGGGAAAACCAGTGGGGACAGTGTGACATCTCGCTCGAAGTAAAACCGATCCACTTCCTCTCTGCTAACCTTCTCCAGATTTGTTCAATAATCTGAGGATGTAATGGCCAATCTCCGGGCATCAAGCCCTGTCTGGACAGGAGATCCACCCTCGAATTCAACCAGCACAGAACATGCACAGCTCGTAGAGACAGCACATTGTCCCATGCTCACAGAAGAATGCACTTCTCCCTGGAAATTTATGTTGCACACCTCCATCCTGTTGTCCAACAGGATAAGGAAATTACTGCCCTGAGTCTCCAGGAGGAAAAACTTTTCCACGCCAGCAGTCTCGTATACAGTGCCCCAACCCGTGGAGGAGGCATCTGTCATTATAACTTTGCGGCAACAAACCTGTTTCAATGGAACTGCTGACATCAGAAGACAGGTCCATTTCCATGGTGACAGATTTTGGTAGCACCCACACATCACTGTGAAGAGATGGAACATATGCATCATTGGTTGAAGTCTCTTAGTGGAGTTCATCCAGCACTGAAAAGGCCTTGAATGCAACATGCCCAGGGGAATGACAGAGGAAGCTATGATCATGAGCCTCAAAAGCCTGTGAGATGTTCTCACAGGGAGAACGCATCCCACTCTAAACATTACTAGACACCGGCAGAATGACAAAATGCAAACTGGAGATAGATGCGCCTGCATCACCTGCAAATCTAGCTCCACCCCTAGAAACAGAGTCTGTTGCCTTGGCAACATGACACGCTTGTCAAGGTTTACACACAGCCCTAGATTGCTCAAATGGCTGAGAAGGACATCTCGATGTTGGGCAGCCAAAGTCTCTGAGTGGGCTACCACCAATGAGTCCTCTAGGTAATTCAAAACGTGGATGCCCTGAAGCCTCAAGGGTGTCAAAGCCACATCCATGCATTTTGTGAAAGTGTATGAACATTGGGGGGAATGTTTATTTCAGAAAACTGATTTGCCAAAATGGCCCGGCATTCTTTATGGGGGGACAACGTGTGATTCATATGTTCACTGTATGTTTTGTGTACACAAGTGCTTGATGGACATTGAATTCTGTTATGAATGTCCCGAAACCCTTTGTCATGGAAACAAAGGCTGAATTCTATCTGTCATTTATAAAAAAGCAGTCACTCTGAATTTATTTACAGCAGAGGATGCCAGATAAACCATCTTCCCTAGCATAGAACGGGGAAGAATGTGTGATCACGGCGGGGAATTGAGAGCAAGTAGGCTAGGCACAATGGTCCGAGCATTCTTATGTGGGGACAACGTGTGGCACTTATGTTCACTGTGTGTTTTGTGTACACTTGATCTTGATAAACTTCAAATTCTGTTATGCATGTCTCGAGACCCTTGATCATGGAGACAGAGGCTGAATATATATATATATATATGTTCGCTCCCCAGCAAGCTGTGGGGGAAACTAAACCATATTCTGGATGTCGGATGTTCGAGGCGCGTACAACGAAAAACTCATCTTTATACTGACCAAAGGGCAAACAGGAGAGAAACGGATACATTTACATGGTCCAATTTCATTCACTGAATAGGGGCTCATCCTTCATTACACACAGTAGCAAGCCTGTCAGGCTCGTGTTTAGACCTATTTTTATCTGAAAATATGAAATGCTCATTTGCAACAAATTATGGGGAAGACAAAATTGGTTTACTGAAAAAAGGGTAGAACTAAACTGGTCCCAACATATAATGGGGGAAAACAATGCATAGTACACAAATAGCCCAAAACACCCTCGTGAACAAAAGGCTGTACTGCAGTTTAAAGTGTTTTTGGATCGTTCCATTTTTCTCAGCTATAGTTTAGTAGTATTACGAGCAATCATGGAGTGATTGACAAGCCAAATACATCAATGAAACACACTCACTGACTGACAGCACAGATTCAACTCAACTCGCTAACAACACGTAGAAGTTATTTTATCACCACCTTCTGGCTGAAACCTTTAATGACAAAATCTCTATATCTAGCTGCTCTAACACTTTAGTTTGGAACGCCACAAGCACATGCGAGTAGGGCTGCACAATTAATCATATTTTAATCGAGATCCCTATTTCTGCCTCTCACGGTTAATTAAGCATAATGGTCTGTGATATTAGTGAGCTAACAAACAGAAATGTTCATCCAGATAAAGTTGCAAATTGTTGCTCATTTTTATAATAGGCTGTGTATACAGATGATAGGTCAGATCACAACCCATTTTGAAGTCTATTTTCACCTCACCTGGCCAATCACACTCACTTCAGTTTTGAGCACACGCTGACATACGGAGCCGCAGATGTTTACGAGTATGTTTCTTATGTGCGTCGCTTTGATTGATATGAGGCTCGCATTAGAAAGCTGGAGCATGCTGCATTTGGAGACTGTGTATGGAGGTAGGATGAAAATCAAGTGCCTTTCAAACGGGTCTGAGACCAGTCACTCAACAACTCTGTCTGTTCAGCTATTCACTTATTACACAGCAAGTCAGCTGAATAAACTGTGGTTGCAGTGCAGTGTTACAGTGGTTTTAGAGTGATTCTGTGCTCAATAGCGTGAATTTCATCTTGTGCTCTCATCATATACAGTATTATACATAGAACAGCTGTGCTCTGAGTTCGGTTCGGTTTGTGCGCATCGCTAACATGTGTTGACCACACTAAAATGCGCTCCAGATTTACCTCATTGCACATTTGTGTAATTTCAGGTATGTTTGACCATTATAAGTCTAAAAAATCTAAAGTAAACCCATGGCACCAGGGCTTTGTGGGTTGAGGAGATAAGAGCATTTCACCATGTTTGGATGGAGCACCAGAGCCTGCCAAAATTGTCGTCAACAGAAACAACACACACACTTTTTTTTATACATCAAAGTTAAGGCTTGAGACCGTGAAGCCCTACAAGCCTGTGATACAAACAGTGAAGCATCTTGGTGTTGATGTGATTCCTTCGTCAGCAATCTTGAAAGGCCTCTCGTCTGATAAGATTCTAGGACCAGAACTAACTTTTGTATAAATAAAATGACATAAGAAATGTATATATTAAATATACATATATATTACAATATAAAAGTGAAATAAAACATAAAACCTACCCTAATTCCTCAATAAACATTTCTGTTCTTATTGTGTTCAGTTTACCAGTGCACATTCTTCAAATATATAACAAATGTTTAGTAATCTTTCATCAAAATGTAATAACTTACTCCTCTTTTAAAACAACGTCTTTATCTCTGCTTACATCACCAGGCCCTCTTATTTGTTTCAAGCCCTCCCTAAATGTCTTAGATGTTTCTCCTAGAATTCTTAGGGAGCAATAAAAATAAAGTAAAGATACAACTGAGGCAATTGTTGCCATACAGTATGATCATAGACCTATCAAATTAGAGCGAACAGCAAAGCTCAAATAATCTTGTGTTTTCAGAGTTTTTGAGTTCATACTCACATACCACTCAGACTTCTGTATCTTGGCAAATATGAAAACAGTTTGAGACATCTAGTCTAGTCTGAGATCTCTAGAGTGTGTCCTGTGCATTATTATACATGAATCCATGCTTGATTTTTAGTCTGAAAGTCCACCAGCCCTGCAATACAAATATTTTACATCCACAAGTATCTGGATTCTTTAGCTGTTCTCTGTATACTGAGTCATTCTCATCAGTACACACAAATACACACAGACTTCAACTTAGCAAGTCACACCAGCCCATGAATATAGTATGAGTGCATTCACTAGTGTTTATGGATGAATAAATAGTCATATGGTAACAAGCAGCCAGACACTTACACACACACACACACACACACACACAAGTCAGCCAGGAGCGATGTAACTTTCCAAGTGAGCTTATCTAATTGCACAATGCATCACATGCACGAAAACATCAAGTGTCGCCCATCCCTTTCCATCAAATTAACCACACATTCAATATCGTTCTCCTTTTCTCTTTGTGTCCCTTGCAATTGTTCCTCTCCTCTGTCTTTCTCACTTTCCATCACTCTATAACTCTATAACCATTTTCAGTCATGCCTTTGCATCCATATTTTTCACCAACTTTACTCAATAGGAGTGACAAAGCACATTATCATTTAATCAACATTCCAATCCAATTATTTCTTGAGAACCTTGCAGTGAAAAATTTAAATTCTCTCTTACCGGCTAGCTTTCAAATATTTCCTTCTTCTATACACCGCAATCTTATAGCTGACACTTCGACATCTGTACAAGACACAGGCAGTAAGCGAGGAAATGGAGACACACAGAGGGAGAAAGAGGGGGGGGTCTGTGAATTATTGATGAGAGAGTGAGGGTTCCCTCATGCCGGAGATGGTCGAGTGTGGATCATCTCTGGGATGAATCAAACATTGTCCAGAAAAGAGAGAGAGATTGGTAGAGGGAGGGGAAGCAGATGAATAGATCACAGAAAAGGAAAAGAACGCTGGTGAGTGAGCAGACGAGCAAGTCATCTATGGTAACTGTCTCTCTCTCTCTCTCTTCTCTCTCTCTCTCTCTCTCTCTCTCTCTCAGGAGCATCACTAGGATTTTAAAGACTATTGGGGGCTGAGACACAACCCAGTTTAGAGGTTATTTTCAACAAAATATTTGGTCAATTGAGTTAATTGATCAATTAAGTTAATCAATCTAGTGCTCTTGAAGAATATGAAGAAATGAGATCAATATTGAATAGTTTGTCTGAATAAGGAACAATATTTGTTTTTGATGACATTCAAATGCATGATTCTGAACAATGATGTAACCAAATATTTAATAACACAACCAAATTTTCTTATTATTTGAAAATGTTTGAAAATTTGAAGAATTCAATCATTTGAAATTGAACAATAATGTAGCCAAATATTTTAACCCAAGTAGTTCAAATATAGCAGAAACAATAGATTGCTGTACTCAGAGAAAAGAGATGAAAAGTAGCTATGTTGAAGCCATTTAAGGTGACAATTTATTTGTAATTACTTAATTTTTATTAAATAATAAAAGTAACTTATCAGAGCAGCATTTTTCTGGCACAAAAAACAATGAGAATCTCGATTATGGTGACCGCATATCTAAATAGTGCTAAGTATCGGTACAAATTCCCCAATTCAATTTGATTTTGACTCACAAGCTCTCAATTATGATGAATTTGGGTTGTAGTTCAGTTATAATGTCCCTTTTGTTTACATATGAAAGCAATTTTTCGATTCTCAAAACCAATTTCGATACTACAACAAAATACTTACTAGTTTTTAAGCATGGCTGGACTGGCCATCAGGATAACCAAGCGGGGTGGTGGGTCGGCCGCAAAATGTTCAAAATGTGCCGTGTAAAGCAAAAATGAGCCGCCGCGTTATGCAGAACGGACCCCCCCCACCCCCGCTCAACAACGTCTGGGCCAGTTGCCATGTAAATTCCCGGGCCGATTTTTCTTCCCAGTCCAGCCCTGAGTTTAAGTAAACATGGTTTCAAGTTATCAAGTAATTATCCAGGACACATAAACAGCCAGTAATGAAGTAAGAACAAAGGGCAAGGAATGAAGAGAAGAAAAAACAAAGATTTGGAGTCCATTATGTTGATACAAATCATTTTTTTTTGGTTTACGTTCACTTAAGACATAAAGGACCACGTTTACATTAATACTAGGTATATGTAAAACTACCATTTTTCAATATCAATTGGTCGGTCATTTGTTTGAACGACTAGTCGACTATTCAGTGTTAAGGATAATGTATAATTAGGCTCCGGCTCCGTTATGTTCTCTTGACCCAATCAGATGCTTTCAGAGGGATATATAGACGCTAAGCGCAGCACTTAAACACGGTAATAGATATTCAACAAATAAATAGGTTAAAAAACTATAACATGATGTTGCACAAAACTATCAGAGTACAAGAAAAGTAAGAAATAAGGATTGAGAATTTAGAGTTGTTAAGAGAGTTTCTGCCCTTTCTCTCTCTCTCTCTCTCTCTCTCTATTTGTGTGTCCACTTTTCAATTGTTATATCAGTATGATTGACAGAGGCTAACCATTGAGTATTGAATTGACCAATCAATAACAAATATCACAAATGTCTTTGTCTACCCTTGACTGTAACTAGTCTCGCACACTTATAGCAAAACATACAATACAATAGACAACTAGTGGGTTATTCAGTCCTTATACAATGACGTTGGTGAATTCATGTTTCTGATTGGTGTATTGATATTCCAAGGTATTGATTTAATTTCTATAACTGCATGGCTATTAAGTAGTTACAGAATAACAGTTTGATATCACTTTGCCACATTCATTCCAATTTTTTTTTAAAGTTTAACAAAATAACTTTGACAGTAAGACAATAAGCTCTACAGACTACCATAGCAATGGAACCAGAAACAGACAAAAGGCTCTGTGACTTCTGGTACACTTCTGAGTGATTTGTCAATCATATTGACAAAACCTTTATAAAGCTATTTAAAAAAAAAAAAAAAAAAAAAGCAGTGGAAATAACAATTAACTTAAATGATTCAGACATGTTACCATTGCTTGATAAAAAAAAGGACATTCCAGGAAAGTTGTTGCTTCAATTATTGTAGTTTAATGGCTGTATGCGCAATACAATGTGACATAAAAACAGCGCTTCATTCACACTACACTGCTACTTATTGGACAAAAGTTTTGCTAAAAAGTTGAGATACTGTCACAGTACTGATTTGTTAAGTTAATAGCATCGCAACTTTTCGTCAGTTCCTCCTCACTGATCTACACTAATGATGTTCCAGAGTATGTACGGTATTTTAATATGGACCATATTTAACCATATTTAATTACTTTTTTGTTTTTGCTTTAACATAAGAAACGTGTTTTTTTTATTAATTAGGGCTACGAAGAAAACACTCCACATAACATATTAATTATGTGCTTTTTTTAACAGTTTTTTTTATATATATAACAAATATTCACATTTTGTTCCAAACTTCTGATGTCAACATTTATTTATATTAACTTTTGTTAAAACTTAACAGATTTTATTACTGATTGCCATAAAAAAAAAAAAATTAAAAATAATAATAATAATAATAATAATAATATTTTATGTAATGCATAACTGTGTACAAATAATTGTGTAATGTGTTAACATTCAAAAAGCAAAATAAATAAATAATAATCTATATGGTATTCTTCACTTCACATTGATGCCTGCTTTACATTAGACAACGTACACTCTTAAAAGAAAAGTTTCTTTATAGAACCCTAAAGGGTTCTATCGCTCGCTTCATATTTGGAACCCCAAAAAGGTTCTATATAGAAAAGTTTCTATATAGAACCTTTTAGGGGTTCCCAACATGCAATCAGCATGGTAAAATTCATTTTTAGTTTAGTTTTTAAAATCTGTTTTTGTTTTATTTCCAGAAGAACATTTAACGAATACATTCATTAAATAGTTAATATAGATACTATATCACTAAGGAAGTGAAACCATTTGAGTGTTATTTAGTTAAGGATTTGTAATAGTTTACAAAAACACACCAATAAATAACACAAGTCATGATGCAATAGTTATAACAATTGTCTTAATAAATCCACAGGTTTGTAATTAATAAGCTAAAATTCTAAAAGTAGTAATATTATATATATATCATATAACGTGAACCATTAATGAAAATTATAACCATAAGTAAGATTAACAAATAGTACCTATAAGTGAAAAAACAATTAGACTAAATAAAAACCAGGGGTGCAAACCCGTTTTTGTTTAGTTTTTACCCATGTTTTTTAGGTGGAAAGAAAAGTAAATTATAACATAATGCATCATCAGGATTACTAAAGAGATTTTAGTGATTCGAGTGTGAAATTACTAACCTCCTGTCGAAGAGTGTTGCAGGCCGTGATGATACAGTTTGGTCGACTTTTCTTCTTTGTGTTTGCTAAAATAAACTTGTCATAAAGTCATAAATTACAAGGAGTTAGGTCAAAAGAATAAAAATAACATAAAGCTAATCAACAAATGAATTTAGTTCTCTCACTTAACAGGGTAATATTTGGGTAATACTTAATATTACCAGGTGAAATTTGAAATAGGATGATCGGACGTTTTGAGTCGCATGAGTTGCGTGTCTGTGAGCAGGCCTTAATCTAAAAAATATTCAGGACATAACTGATGTAAAAAGCAACACCATCACTATTTGAAGAGAGTCATTTTTAATCAAATCTAGACAGACCCCATTTCCAGCAGCCATCACCTTATCCTAAAGTAATCATGCTAAATTGCTAATTTGGTACTAGAAAATCACTTACCATTACATCAAACACAGTTGAAAGCTATTTGGTTCGTTAAATGAAGCATAACATTGTCTTTGTGTTTGTTTTTGAGTTGCCATATGCAATAGACTGGCATGTATTAAGTTCAATATTAGTTCAAAAATGGCAAAAAAGAAACCGCTTTCTCTAGAAACTTGTCCATCAATCATTGTTTTGAGGAACAAAGGCTACAGTATACAATGTCTTTGAAAACTGTAGTGTACACCTTTGTATGAAATCTTCATTTTTTGGCAATTTCAAGCAAAGGACAACTGGCTCTAATAAGGACAGAAAGAGAGGTGGAAGGCCAGATGTACAACTAAACAAAAGGATTAGTACATCAGAGTCTAGTTTGAGAAATAAATGCCTCACATGACCTCAGCTGACAGTTTCATTGAATTCTACCCGCTCAACACCAGTTTCATGTACACCAGTAAAGAGAAGACTCAGGGTTAAAGGCCTTATGGGAAGAAATGCAAAGAAAATGCACTTTTGAAACAGAAAAACAAAAAGGAAAGATTCAAGTGGGTACAGAAACACAGACATTAGACAACAGATAATTGGAAAATAATGGATCTTAACCACATTGAGCTTTTGTGGGATCAGCTAGACTCTAAGGTGCATGAGAAGTGCCCGACAAGACTACGGCAAGTGCTACAGGAAGTGTGGGGTGAAATGTCACTGGGTAGCTGGACAAATTGACTGCTAGAATAACAAGGATCTGAAAACTCTCATTGCTGCATGTGGAGGATTTTTTTGATGAGAACTCTTTGAAGTAGTTTAAGAAGAAAAAAATAATAAAAAAATAATATTGTAATAGAAATGTTTCATGTTATTAACTATATATTGTGATCAGTTGAATGCCACTTTGCTGCATAAAAGTACCAATTTCTTTCCATAAGAGCAAAATCTGTACATTATTTCAAACTTTTGGCTGCCAGTGTACCTATGCACTGCAAAGTTCTGCTGGCAAAGATGACGTGGGCGGATGCTGAGCGTGTGAAATCAGCAGAAAAATAACAGCCAAGCAGCCTCTTATTAATGCTGCACTTTTCATACTCTGGCAGAATTTAGTTAAAAAGAACACTTATTGTGTATTCAGTGTAGCTGTGTACAAATCACCACCCACTCAGATGTCACTGCCAACCAAGCAGCTTCCTTTTGGTCAATGCGGTTGTTGTGGAAGTTCGCCGCATAGATGAAATTCTTCACCAATGGAAGTCCATCGTGCGAAATGCACGATAGATCTGGTTTCGCATTGAGATGTCTGTATTTCGCCTGCAGAATTTCGACGTGCAAAGTGTGTATGACAGCTCCTTGAGAGTTTTATTTTTCTGCAGTATAAAATGCAAATGCAAAATAAATGTAGTTTAATGTCCAAAACTATATATAAATAAACATGTTAATTATGTCAATTATATATATACATACATACATACTCACATTGAAAAATTGTCATCCTAAAGAACCCTTCTGTGCAAAAGATTCTTTTTTGTAAATCTTTGTAAATAGAACCTTTTTGACAAAAATGGTTCTTTGAAGCTGAGCAAAGAACCTTAGCATTCAATAAAAAACCCCAAAGAAATGAGAAGAGAGTGTACTGTACCTTTGAATATACGAAGCTGTCGATTGCTCATAACAACCAACTTATTAGTATTGTCTTCCATTGAGACACAATGCAGAGAGATCATGTTCCTTAGTGGCTACATGAAACTTTAACAACATATGTTCAACAGAATAGTAGATACCTTTAATGAAAATTATTTGATTTTGTAAGTAAACAGTTGTTCTATGGTCTCAATGGATGTGCAACATCAAATACCATTTATCAATAAATAATTCAATAGATTCTCTTATCCAGAGATCCCATTGTAAAGTCAAACAGAACATGTGGTGTTATATAGATACTATTTTGGAACTCACTGACTTCCTTAATATAAACTTACAATACCGTACAGACAAAACCTTTGGGATCACCTGTATGATAAAGTCAGGTCTGCTGAGAGACATTCAGAGAAAAGTGAAAACAACGGGACAAAAGCACCAGATAAACAGATTTTTTTAGTGCATGGCTGTGAATGAATTACACAAAACAAATGTGTCCAGCGGTCAAAGTAATAAGCATGATTTTGCAGCTCGCTCTGTATAACCCTCCTTTCAGGTGTGATATGGCTCTGCCACAGGATCAGAGAGAATTAAAGAGATTCAGATGGTCCACTTCAAATGCTGGAGAGGAATGAATGATAGAGAGAGAGAGAAAAAGAGAGAAAGAGAGAGAGGTCAGACTGACTGAAAGATGTGATGCTCTACCAGTCTGCTGATCTTTTAGACGGCCTTACACACCCACCCACACTCAAACACACTTTCTCTTCAAAGAAATCTTTGATGACCTCACTAGAACCACATACACTCTGTGGTAAACCTCCACTTAAATTTAACATCAATAACCTTAAAGCTGCAGTCAGTAATTTTTTCCTCATTAAAAAAAAATGTAATCCATAAATAGACATGAATTGTATTTTGCATTATATGTAGGAAACCATAACCACTTACTTTAAAGTAAGTGACAGTCATGACAGTAAACTTCTAAAAGCTGTTTTTTGTACATGGAGAGGGTCCACACATGGATGGATGGATGGATGGATGGATGGATGGATGGAAGGAAGGACAGACAGAAAGACACAGACCAATAGTTAGATACATCTTTTTTGGGATGATAGGCAGTGTCGAAAAAGACATATTTCGATAAGGGTTTGATGAAGACCTTAATTAAAAATGGATGCATGGTATTTGCACATTATTCAGCTTTTCACATTTGCTCATACATTGTAACTGCACATATAAAGCAGTACAGATCTGCACAAACAGGTAACCTGTGAATGTATAGTTTTTCCAGGTTTAGCTGACATTCAGTTTGCAGGTGTGTATGTGTGTGTGTGTATGTTCCTATTAGTGGGGGAAATGTTTGTCTTGCTTCCTCGAAGCCCAAGGGCTCTTGATTTAGCTCTTTACCCCTGTTTCTGTTCTGCATGGTTTAATCTGTCTCTCTGTCTCTCTCTCTCTCTCTCTCTCTCTCTCTCTATATATATATATATATATATAGAATGTCATTGTTTCTCCCTTTCTCTTGTTATTTCATGTACGCGATAAAAGAAAACACTCTCTTATGTCACAGAACAAAACATTCTGATCAATTCTTGTCTCTTGGATATTAAATTAAGCCTAACATTTGCATAATAAGGTTTCACCATTCAAAATCATCAAGAACAATGGAGTTGTATTGGAATATTCTTTCATGTTGTTGCTCTTGTTCAGCTCTCTTTGTCTGTTATGGACCGCATTTATTTTTATATCTTTTTATAGCGTGCCACAGTTTATTCCAATATATTCTGTTTTATTGATCTAATGTCTCACATCTGTTTAGCAGTCAGATTTATGTTTTATATCTTCAAAATATTTATGCAATTAATCCAGGCTCTGCTGTAATTACAGTACAGGCTCAATTCAAACTTTGATTTGTGGATAATAGCCTAACAAGGTTAACCTTTCCATGTTAATCAGATTTTTTGTCATAACCAACCATAACTGTAAGAAGCAACAATTAACAGGACATTTTGTCACATTGGGTAGCTCTGCCCATAGTGGAATCTAATTGGACCAAAATCTTTTATTTTTGTGTTCCAAGGCAGAATGAAAGTATTACAGGTTTTAATGAACATAAAGGTGACTAAATGTTGACAGAAGTTTCAATTTGGGGGGTAAACTATCCCTTTAGTACTAGTCTCGTGCTGCCTTGCAAGAACTTCAATAAAGTAAAATCTAGTTCATTTATGAATCACCAGTATACAGTAGGCCTACATTTAAAGCTAACATGCACAAAATGCATTCATATTCTACCTATCAAACCACATTTGTGGGCAAACAATATCTTTAAACCATTCAGATCATAAATTGTGTGCAAGTCTCACACACATACACACAATCATTAAAATCGTTTCATCCACTGCCACTCAAGTAACTCAAGGATGTTGCATTCTCTTCTTGAACAAAATGATGTCATTATATAAAGAGGAATAGAGCAGCCATTAAGTATGGCTGATTGTCAAGTCTCATGTTTTTTTCACATATGAGATAACAATGCGTCTGTCAAACTACCATCAAAAGCCTCATTTAAGTCAGATTGAGTCATTCTGTGAACCACCGTAATTGTCTTTATGGCTTCTTAGAGATTGTAGGGCTTGATTGTTGATGATTAGTTGACACGTGAAAGGCCAAGAAACAAACCCGCAAACATCTCTCTACTAAGATGCAAATTTAAAGATACTATAACTGATTTCAGCTGTTTAGTTTACTTGCGCCATTTTGCAAACTTCAACCACATGCCCTTACTCTAAAACCCCACCCTCCAATGACATGTTGGCCAATCCGATGTTGGGAATCCTGAACGTTTAAAATGATTGACAGACAGAAACACACAGCCTGATCCACTGACACTTTTTGGCTGTTTACAAAGCCTTGGGATGTCACAGAGAAAGGTAAGATTTTTTTAAGACATACTGACGCTTTATGTGTTGCATTAAAACATTTATTACAGCATCTTTAATCTGTTCATTTTCAAACTCCTTTGGCAACCTCAACATTAATGATTTAAAGTTATTTTCAGTAGTTCTGACTGATTCCATCCATTCCATATGGGTTCCATATCAACGAAAGTGTTACAGGAAGTGAACACAAACACAGGGCACCGCATGACTTTAAGACCTCTTTTCAATCGACCCTTCACTAAGCTCTGCCATCCTTGGTTATCGTTGCTCACTCCGACAAGTTTGCAGAATTTCTGATAGATATAAATGGGAGATTGCAATGAATGGTTTATTCATTATATTTTGGTCTTCTCGACAGGTTTTCACCTTTTAATGTCTTGATAGAATCGATGCATATTTATTAAACAGTAATTTATACTTGGTGTTTGAAAAGGTGTTGCTTAGTTTGCCTAAAAACATTATGATGAATTTTCACTGACATTTTTGGTCTGCCAAGGTGTTCATTTCTCCTGTTTGAGCACATTCTTATAATTTGACCTACCTTACAAAAATCTAGAGTTCATGGCAATTTAGCAGCAGGTTATTTTCACATGGAAATAAGCTTTGCGACAAACTTGCAGCAAATTGTCCATTGTTGCCAAATGTTTGCTGCCGGTTCACCATTACCAATGAAGAGCTGCAAACTTCTGGCAAACTCAGCCAGTCGAACAGTGTTGATGATTGATTAAAACTAATTGTGGGGGTAGTTTAGACATGATATAATGTAATTATTTATTTTCCTCCACAAACTGCTTTTAAAATGATGACGCATATAGTATATATGCAGGCTTTGTTCACCTAGGGTGTTTTAGTTCATCCAGGTAAAAAAAGGTTGGATTCTTCCAATTAATAAATAAGGCTTAAGATGGTAAACATTGTTAAAAATTTTACATTCTTGTTGCTACACCCAATTCTAGCCCAGCAATTAATTCCAGTACCAACCAACCCCTCTCCTCCCTATACACAGTACAGTATAAAATGTACAGTATGTATAGAGTGTTCTGGATAATGACTAATCAGGGACACCTCTAATCCTCTAGAACTTCTGTTCACGCCTACATTATTAGCAAGCTGGTATTTAGTCTCATCAGCATCCCTGTTGAGCTGACTGGCACGTCTTCTGTAGACTCTGTGAAGAGGGCTAGCTTAATGAATCGTCTTGATTGTGCTGAGAGCTGGCAAGCCTCGTTAGCAAAATGACGACAGGCCATTTTTGGCTTTGTTTCACTGCCTGTTCCCTGCAGTGGCTCCTTGGATAAAGGTCAGCATCTGTTAGTCAAGTAATTTTTATTTGTACAGCGCTTTTCACAATACACGTCTTTTCAAAGCAGCTTTACAGAAAATCGTGCTGTAATGTATAATGTTTTAAATGTCTTAAAGTCCCCATTGAGCAGTTTCACTGAAACATGACTGAAAATCATGCCTTAAAATTGTTTGTCTTTAGGCCACCAGTGAGCAAGCCAAAAGGGACTGTTGCAAGGAACTCTATAAATGTTAATTATTGGAGAGGAAGAAAAGAAACTGTTCCCCACTGAGGTTTAGAAATGCATTTCACCTTTTTACCTTCAATGCGTATTGCTGTCTGGTACTGGGACGTCATGTTTTTCAGGTTGCGATGCTTTTAAAATTATGCAGATTTCTGTCTTTTTTTTTGTTTTTACAGTTTTATTAATTTGCGTTGTGTTATTTTTCAATAGTTCAATATATAACAAGATTTTCTTTTTCCTATTCCCGAAGAAAATGTGAGTATTGTTATCCAGTGCAACTTTTCCAAGTTGCTGAGATGTTTTGGTGTGTTGCTAACCACGACTGCTGCTGCTTCACAGCTGCTGAAAATAGCTTCATACAGTTCTATGAGAATGTTCTTCAAAAAGATGTGAGAATTATGTATCTGTCTTGTTCAGATTCCTTTGAGGATACAGATGTTACATTTGTGATTTCCCCTTAGAATCTTCAAACAATAGTGTCAAAATGTTCAAAGCAAAGAATTTCTGACTATCTCTGACATATTACAGGAAGACACACTTGCATCTCAACCTGCTGGAAAATGACACACACACACAAGTATTATAATGGACCTGTTCTGGAACTATGTGAAAATACAAAATGTAGTTAAAACACAGTTTCGGCTCTTCTAAATGCCCTGTCTTCATAATGTTGTTAGACAAAACCAATTCACTGTGCTTGGCACACAAGAAAATCTCCCTGTTGCTCGTATCGATGTAAAAAGGCAAATAGACAGAATAGTGACCGTAAAACCAAAGGTTGTGGGTTGTTGGTCCAGTCCTGTACTTTAGCTGCTCCATTATGAGCAGCATGCTAAATCCTGTAACTCCAGGACTATATGAACCGGTGAACTCATGAATTCTTTATTGATGGCTCGGTCACTACCTTTACATAAAGAAATTCCGTAGGTTAAGAATGCGTGGGCGAATGTTAAGCGAATATGAAAGACACAGAAACTACTCAGTCCCCTTTTTATTCTGCACTTTTTACTCTAGGAGAGTGAAGTTATAAAGAAACTCACAATGCTACATTGATTTTGTCGTCTATTGAGAACACTGCGTGTAACTCTCCTGTTTAAGAAGCACTGCACACACATTCATTGCAAGGTCATTGCAAAACCATGTAACTTCCTATTGGTCAGCACTGCGATTTCACAGCTCAAAGTTGACCAGACTTGAACTGGATGAAAAATGAACTCATGGAAATTGTTTTGCCTCCAAATCAGGCAAAATGTCTTATTGCCAAATTCCCACTGAGATGACTGTTTTTTGCAACTTAACTCCACTTTGCACCGTGCCTAACAAGTACCCCTCAAACCTTTTCAATTACGTTAAAACAGCAGACTCACTGGAGGACAAATGGTATATATAAAAAAAAAAACATAATGTGACTTCAATAAGTTTATAATAATTGAATACGAGATTACCAGTATATGCGCCGCCATGTTGTTCACGTTTCAGTGCTGCAAGGGATTCTGAGATCATCGTTGCAAATATGGTAATAAGAAACTAGCCCTTCCACTTGTTGCTCCAGAAGTGGTTAAAATGAGTGATGAACAAACTGTGAGAGCGCAAATGGACTAACTAATTACATACACTCTTTGATTAAAAATACAGCTGCTTCAAAAGAGCCAGCTCAAACCGTAATGGTTATTAACTTTTTTCTCATTACTTCTGTAATTATTTGTATGTTGGTAACATAAGAAATAGATATTGTGATGATGTAAAGACTGTTTGAGAAGTCTCATTGATGCAGATCACACATGTAATCAAACTGGTGTGATTAAGTGTTCAATAATAAATTATTACTCCTCTTGACTGGTTTGGGACACTTCCCACTCTATATTGTCACATTATTTGTCCATATAATTAACGTAAAGCACTCCTGCCCACTTATAGCCATGCAAATATACATATACTGCAATATTAAAGCAACATTTCTATCAGTTTACACATTTAAACTGTCACACATTATATACTGTAAAACCTCTGAGCCTTCATGTTTGCTCAGCAGTTACCAAAACAAAAAATCTGTCACATACTCCCATATACAAAATACATGCACACACAGAAATGGAAATGATAAATATGTCCATGCTGTGTGACAGCAGAAAACTGGTTGGACCCGCACACTATTGATAAAAGATAAAAGCCCATTCCAGACCCCTTTGTACATACAACAAAGCCTGCAACAGCATGCTAAGCCATTTACAGTAAACCATTGTAGTTTTGTGCTGGAACAAATGTCTCCACCTTTACATAATTGTTATATATACAGATTGAGAATGAACAGATGATGGTTTTGTTCCAAAACTTAGAGAGCTGCCTCACTGTTTACTGTCTACATAGGCAGATGCCAGCTATATATGACTCCTGATAAGTGACCAATTTGGGACACTCAACATCGGCAACAACTCTATGCATAATAGAATAGTGCAAGGGAGACTCGATTCATAGTTGATTTCAACAGAGTTTGATGTTAGCATGTTGCCAAGCTAGCCATGTGATTTTCAAATAAGCATAAAAATACTGTACAGCATACAAATATTGGGTATACTAATCTATTTCTAATTAGTATTATTATCTACTTTTTTTATATTAAATTAGTGCATTAATAATCGGCATTGTACGCCTATGATGCCTTTAATTGTAGGCGGTTTATTTAGGCATCTCAGAGCTTCTTTTCCACCATTGGGCCGTGTTGTTCCATATCAAGTCAGGCTTGTTGGCATAGTTACTGTTTCATTTTCCATTGTGGTGCTGATCAAAGTTTAATAAAAATTAGAATGGGCTGACTGAGCATGTGACCTAATGTGAGTCGCCATGTACTAAAGCCATTCTGTCAGCACAGTTCTCTGTCCTGAGTATGGTTAGGTAACCGTGCTAAGAAATCCGTGTGGGGAACGGTTTGTAATTATACCGTTACTCATCGTGCTCACAGAGGTTTGTCCCAATGTTGGTAAGTGTTTTAGGTTTTTGAACAGAGCCAAAGTATAAAATGAACTATGACAGAATGACTACAAACTAATATCAATACAAGATGCATAGTAATAAACATCCTTATCATTTTCATAGCTTGAGCCTTACTAAATGACTTTTTTTGTCTTAAATATCACCTCAAGAGAAAACCCATTCATAGTTTTCCACACTAAGGGCTACTTAGCCATGGACCCACACAGTTTGCTGTCTTAAGAAGAAAAATAGCACAGTTCAAAATGTCTTTGCAGCCTTTTCTTTGAAGAAATCAAAGCTTGTTATGGTTGAGAGGCCCAAGGCAAGGCAATTTCCAGTCTGTTCTCAGTATGTCCATATGAGCATCCGTTATAATACCTATGGGATAGCACGGCCCATTACCAAAATCTCATTAGCTACACTGAGACATGTTAGCAACACAATAAAATAATTTTGCCTCCTGGAATATGATTTTAATTATTCACTGTTTACAATAATAACCCTTATTACCCAGAGAGAAATGAATTGGCAAGTGTATGCCTGCCTCTCTTGTTTAGTGTGTACTAAGCAAACAGTGTGATGTTACATTTCTGTCAAGAACAGGTGAATTTACAACACTGTTCCCGTCGCCCTTTTGGGATTTAAATGAGGGTTAGCTTAGATCTCTTCCACAATGGTTCCTGGGTATTCACAAGCTCAACTAATGATACACACACATTCCAGTTGAGGCCCTTGGGCATATCTGAATATCCTTGGTATTCATAAGTTGCTACTCCCAGAAGCTATTAACAACAAGAGATATTGGGCTTTATCGAGCGTGCTGTCATGGGTTTCTCGTGAATAATTCAGTCCGTTTGATCGGACGGCTTCATAGAGCAAAAGCACTTTTCAAACACAGGTGGGTAGGTTGGTGGGAGATGACAAGTTTTTTTAAAAAAAATTTTATTATCTTTTTTATTAGATAATACTCTTTATTTGAGTGGAAGGGGCTGGGACAGACGGTCAAGGCCTTGCTAGTTATCTTAGGCAGATAGCCCCTGCTGGGTGGATATTGTGACTACACTAATATGTAAGCCAAACGCATATTCCTCCATTGATGGGACTTTTAAAAGTAGCCATGTATTCTGATGAAATGCAGACCAGACTTGACAGACTGAATTCAGCAACAGTAGTTTGATAGATTTGCTGCTGAAATCAGTCTTTTCTTTCCAAAATCCGAATCACTGCCCCCAGTGGCTGAATCTGGAATTGTTTTTAAACAAATGGGCACGTGTGAGCTCATGTTTACGGGTTAATTCAGAGACTATTTAGCAGAAGAAGGGCTCTCATAAAAAAGTCAACCAACTTTTAGACACAGATATCGTCTATCAATCAATCAATGTAAGAGTACGCATGCACATTAGCTGTACAAGCTGGGAAAATTATGTTGTTCAGCATAATCTGGGATAAAGAAGCACAATTTATGTTATCAGATTTTACTGCTGATCTGTAATATGTTCTTTGATCATAACATTGACCAACTGTTTGGGAGACTTGGGTCTTTACCCATTCAAGTAGAAAGGAGCTGCACTTTTATGCCGCTTGTTTACATAGAACAATAGCTGCCACAGGGTGTTTCAAAGATGGCCACCAGTGGACTTGCTAAAAAGACTTTGGTGAAATGGTGACATAACATTGTAATGTTGAAAAGACTGTTTGTGCAGTTGTATTTTATTTATAAATTACTGTACGTAATACAGACAACAGGAATTTATGTTTTATATATTTCATATACTCATACTCCACTCACTAACACATTCCCCAACTCTAAACCAAACCGTCCGTGGAGTAAAATTGTCATTTTAGAGCAAAAACGCAACTTCCGAAATCATAATCGTGCTAACGATTGTTTACTTCCTGGGTCCCACGGCACCAGAACCCATGTCTCAGAGGTTATGTCTATATCATAACCTCCAATATCAGTAGCGCCAAAAGGAAAGGTAATCACAGTTAATATTATTTTAAAATGTCTGATTGGGGATGAAGCTTGTCAGTAATTCGGCAGTACGTGATTTCAGGGTACATAAACATTCAGAAGCTACATGTAGATTCTGTGTTCATGTGTTCAAATCTGCATAACCCATTTGAGCACTTCGCTTTTAATGTCTTAATAGCACATGCTACCACTTTGCCACAACTCTAATTTCTGGTGTGAATTCTGAAAACAAGAATTCTCAGTTTCTTTACAAAATAACACTTTTTTTTTTTTAAGTGACCCAAAAGTCAGATTTTCCAAAAATAAATTGGTGTATAAATTGTTATAAGGTGTATAGGCTGTGTAAGGGTAAAAATTCAACTTGCAGGCCTGTGCAAGATTACCCAATAAATCACAAAACAGTAGCAAAACTTTGCTGCATTATTATTTCCAAAAATATCCTTGAGAATGCAAAGCAGCATTCAAGTTGTCAAAAATATGTTCACTTCTTAGATTAACCACTGCATTTCCATGAACAGCTCTGGAAAGAAATAGGAGACCACTGCAAAATGATCAGTTTCTCTGGATTTACTATTTATAGGTATGTGTTTGATTAAAATGAAAACATTTCTTCCAAATTACAAATAAAAAATATTGTCATTTAGAGCATTTATTTGCAGAAAATGACAACTGGTCAAAATAACACAAAAAAAGGATGTCGTTTTCAGACCTCGAATAATGCAAAGAAAACAATATTTACTTTTAAAGGACACAATACTGATGTTTTATCTTAGGAAGAGTTCAGAAATCAATATTTGGTGAAATAACTCTTTCATGCGTCTTTCATGCGTCTTGGCATGCTCTCTACCAGTCTTTCACATTGCTGTTGGGTGACTTTATGCCACTCCTGGCATAAAAATTCAAGCAGCTCAGCTTTGTTTGATGACTTGTGGCCATCCATCTTCCTCTTGATCACATTCCAGATGTCTTCAATGGGGTTCAGGTCTGGAGATTGGGCTGGCCATGTCAGGGTCTTGATCCGGTTGTCCTCCATCCACACTTTGATTGACCTGGCTGTGTGGAATAGAGCATTGTCCTGCTGGAAAAATAAACAATCCTCAAAGTTGGGGAACATTGTCAGAGCAGAAGGAAGCAAGATTTCTTCCAGGATAACCTTGAATATGGCTTGATTCATGCATCCTTCACAAAGACGAATCCGCCGATTCCAACCTTGCTGAAGCACACCCAGATCCTCACCAATCCTCAGCCTGGTTGTCTAATGATTAGAAGGAGACCTGGAGACGTCTTCAAGCCACAGTGTCTCGCACCCACTGTAAATGTTTTTGGAGGATCGGTGATGATGAAACACATACCTATAAATAGTAAATTCAGAGAAACTGATAATTTTGCTGTGGTATCTTATTTTTTCCAGAGCTGTATATCCACTGTATTAATCTGCCTGTGATTGGTTGCCTGCAACAAACACAGGGTCCATCGGGGCTGATTCTGTTTGAAAAGTCAAATCCCTGCTTGTTGTATTTATTTATTTTTTAAAATGCATTGTTTCTGTTCTAAGTATCTGGAGACTAGATTGTTTGTCTTAACAATTGTAAGTATTTTCATTACAACAGGAAACTATGCTGTGATTATTTGTGTGCCTGTTTTCCTAAAATGCATACATATGAAATAAGTACAATAAACAAAAATAAATAAATACATTTAATTAAATTAAATGTAACAAACAAGTTTAAAGGAACAGGAATTTCTGACTAATACTAGTGAGCAACACAGAATAAGGCTCTTTGAAAGAGTGGATAAAACATATTACGTAACCAAAAAATCCAGTTGAACTAAACTGCACTTAATTGAATAGTTCACCCTAAAATGAAGTCATCCTCATGATATTCCAAACTTGTATGCCTTTATTTTTGTCCGGAGTGCCTATTTACACTAAGAGCAAGTAGCCCATCTTGTTGACAAAGGCTTTTTACACTACCTCCATCCACCATTGCTGAGACCAAGCTCAGGACAGCCACGACAAATTTCTTTGGGGTCAACTGCTGGTCAAATGAAGGCGAGCATATTTGTGTTTTTTGCAATGACGCAAAGACATTGAACTGGCTAACATGTTAGACATTTTGTGGCTTAAGGGAACGGAGAATGGAGTGACAATTTGTACTCTGATAGTCTGGTGAAAACACAGTAGTTTACGAAAAACTGGACCCCTGTGTGCCGATGATTTTTTCCGTGGAATACAAAATAATTATCAGGAAGACTCGCAGACTTGAGTGAAATTTAAGATGACATATATTTGATGAATATAAAACAGAAAAGTAATGTTTTATATTTGTCTTTGTCGTAAACCCCGTCTGGCGGTCCAAAGTAGTTGTACTCGGAACCGTCATGTCCTGCTGGATATAGGAGGCAGGGGTTGAGGAGCCTACAGCCGTGCAGGACGAGACTCAACTTGTGGTGGTGGGGTGGAGGAGGTTGCCATGTTAGCACACTGAAACAGCAATATGATAGATATTTGAGCAGAATTATAAAGCAAAGGCTTACATGTGATTGGCTAGAAGTTACGTTGCTAATGGTACGATGATGTACAGCTGCAAGTCTTCCCACTAGAACTATGCTGCCCTTGCACAGATTTAAGTGCAGATTCTTGAAAATGTCTCCTTTCTCTGTTGGAAAAAAAGGCATAGGGGTTTCGAATGACATGAGGATGGGTAATTAAATACATCATTTTCCTTTCTGGGTGAACTCTTCCTTTAATATGTAACAAAGTCAAATACCAAACACCGTTTTGCAGGGTATTTTTCAGAAGCTCTTTATCAAGTCTTGGATCTGGTGAAGAAACACAATCAGACTGTTTAATTATGACAGCTGAGTGCTGATGACACAGGCCAAGCTTTTGTTGAAGTGTAAAGGCCATTAACACAACACTTCCCTTTGTGTCATTCTGCCCAATCAATGTGGAAAAATCAGCAGTAATCATTAACGCAGGTCTCCTCTTTTAGGAAACAGAATTATCCAAAGTCATCTTCCCATCACCCATCAGTGATTGCTGAAAGAACAAGACTGCAAGACAAAAATATTTAATAGATTAATAATGAAACAAGACACACACAAAAAAAGGAGTTTACTAATGAAACAGGGCTGTTTCACAATTCATGATTTGTCTTGATTCCTCTCTTATTCTTAGTGATAGAATTTATATTAATATTCTTTACCTGGGCCCATAAGCAACCAAATAGCAACCACCCAGAACACCTTATCAACCATATATATATATATATATATATATATATATATATATATATATATATATATATATAGTAATGTCCAACAATATATGACTCTGACAAAATTAGCTAGCTAGCTTATTGACATCTTGTTTATTGGTGTATCGCTATATTGACGTAACATTATATTTATTGTTAATAGTCTTTATTAATGTGACAGATGTAATGTTTTATTTATTGGCCAATTAGCTATATTCACATAACATTAGACTTAATGTGATGTTTAGTGGCTAATAAGATATACTGACATAACATTAGATGTAATGTTATATTTAATTAGCTATAGTTATAGTCCACTGGCGGCCATTTTTGGAATGCTCTCAGGCAACTACTTTTCTATATAAACCAATGCCATAAAAGTGTTATATTCTTGAATGGGGAAAGACTGAAATTAGCAAAAAGGTTGTTTAAGATTAACATCAAATAACTTATTTCAAATCAGCAGTAAAATCTGACAAAACTGTTATCATAAATTGTGTTTCTTTACCTCAGATTACACTAAATAACATGATGTCTGTATCTAAAAGGTGATTGGCTCTTTTACCTGTAAGGCGGGACTTCCTTTCTACATCTATTTACCATTGTGCATTCCAGTTTCGCCCATTAATTTGAATAGAAGTGACCCGTCTCTGTTAAATAGTCTCTGGCTATATTGACATAACATTCGACGTAGGGTAATAGTTAACATGACATAACCTTGTTTAAGGTGTTATTGTGCACAGTTCATTTGTGCATGTTATTCCAATGTGTTATGCATTTTATTTCATCTATAATTTGTTTTTAACATAAAAAATGCAATAATTTGCTCCACCTCTGAAACCACTTCCCTTAAGTTGCATTCTAGTATGTAATGCCCACTTTTCGCAAATCACGCAATTCCTGTTGGATAAAATATAGTACCGCCGTACATTTTTTCCATACTGAATATCCTTTTTCAATCCAGTGTACCTGAATTAATCCTATTAATAAACTCAGTCAGTTTGATTTCTATTTAAATCACACAAACTAAAAATACAAATACTAAATAAATGGAGAGTCATAAAGGCTACCAAAAAACAAACAAAACATAATGTTAGTTTTTCTGTGAAAACAGGAAAAAGCATTGCCACTGTGAGGACATTCGGAAGAGACATCATTATTAATTGCACACAGTTGCATATTCCCATCCCTGTTTGAAAGACACCCCTCACAGAGCCTATGACAATCTCTGAGATTGAAGAACAAAGGGTTTTAGGGGAAGCTTTAGGGCAACCACAGCTGAGAAACTCCATTTCATCTGTGTCATTCATAAGCAGACTGTCAGGGTTATTTGGGAAGCATTTTTGTTTAACTGCAGGGGCATTACATATTTCATACTGATCATCTATTTTGTTTGTCATTTGTTGTTGTTTGAGTTACACTGACATTTTTAGATATTTCTTTCAGATTTTGAGCAGGATTTCATGTCTAACACATCAACTGCCGATGACTAGGTAATGTCTGTGATCTCTGTGTGAAGATCAGAGTCCTCAAACATAATACCTACTGATCTCCACAGATCCCAGAGCAGTTTACATGGGTCATGATTCCCACACATTCGCTTGATCTATTACCACAGTCTTACAAGCCATTGAAAGGTAATATGTGCATTTTTTGGTGATGGTATATCTGAAGTAACATGAAGTAATTTAAAGGTTGCTTACCGTAAAGTATTAAAACAGCGGCTCTTTAGCACTATCAAAACAATGCTCTGTTTGTTTGAGCATCCCGACTAGCCCAACATAGTGTTAAAGCTCAACCAGTGGTGTGAGTTAGGGGCAGCACTATCTAACTTTTTTCACTATCTATTTGTCATTTTTAAATAATAAGTTCTGAATTACTGTGAATTATATTTGCAAGTAAATACTATATATATTGCTAGCTTGCCAGAGCACAGTGAAGTTCCCAGCTGCTTCAAACGCTCCACCATCATCCCTCTCCCAAAAAAAAAACAAGATCACAGGACCTAATCAGAACCAGAATGAGCTCCACTACCAATGAAGAATAAAATTTATTCAAGATTCTTTGAAAACAAGTCTAATTTTCTAGTAAATATATCTTGTTTTTAGGATGCTTAGATGTTTTTACTGGAAACAAGATTTTAAGAAAATGTAAAACTTTTCTTACTTTCATTTTATCAAAAACACTCATTACTTTCACATCCTTTTGCTGTTCATCTTCTTGCAAGCAACGGTAGTTCCGTCAGGAAATGTTATAAATCTCGTTCATCTTCTACTTATATACAGTAGGCACCCATTTTTATCACAGTTGAAATTCAAATTGGTTGTGGAAATCTCCCCATGCTGCTCCACATAGTGTGGGGAAATGAAAAACTCCTTGTACTTTGGTCTGTAATTATTTCTCCAGGGGTTTGTGCATGTAAAGAGCTCATAAGACGCAGTTCAGCCCCCGCCGAATACAGTATGCAGAGAGCAGGGATGCATATGACATAGGTAAAGTTAACCAGGCTTGGAAAACAGAAAGTTGAGGTTGGGGGTCATCATTTTATGAGTAATCAAATAGAAAATAACAGGGTGCCAACTTTCTCTTATAAATGAGCTTATAAGCAGAAATTTCCATTCCTTGAATGTGTGGCCAATGGACTGATCCTCAAATATATGTGATGCGGAGAAGATGCAGGGAACTAATGAGGCAAATTATATCTAATTCACGGTCACGCACCCAAAAAATTATTTTATTCATCCAAAGCGGTCTGTACATGTAATTTGTACAGACAGTAAGATAAACATTAATAATGGACTTACCTTCAGCTTTAATAGACATTAATTATGGCGCCAGAGGGTTTTTTTTTTTTGACAGACAGACAGACAGATAGATAGATAGATGGATAGACAGATGATTTTGTCATACAATACACATTATTACGAATAGTCCTGAGACTATGTTGGAATAATTTATGAATATATCAAAGATTTCCCTAAATGTAATGCAACTCTGGCCAAGCAGTGTGGATGTTTAATCATTTTGACATGCAAACCCAAATTTTTAAAGCATCACTTAGCCAAAGAGATACCAGTAAGTATATTAAATAAATGAAACATTAATCTAATAAGAGTAGATTCATTTGGCTAAGCATGCAGCACATTTGAGATGATATTGCACAGAGGGGAGAAAAGAAGCTAATTATAATTGAATTAGGCTAATTTTTAAATGATGGTGGTGCATTTTGTCGACTTGGCACTCTGGAAGCATTCAGCTGTTTGCAGCTCTTGCTGAGCTGCAATGTCATCTGTCTGCTTATGGAGAAATCTAACACTAACACTGTGTTGAATCTAGCTTGTTTTAGTGCAAAGGGCGCAGTCTTCAATTATGTTTCTTTTTAAACATGCACTTTTTAGCACCTCGGAGTGCAGAGATGTTTTGTCAATGTATGAGTCAGTAAATTATTTAAATGTTTTATTTTGTATTCTTTAAATTTGCAAATAATACTGAAAATGTCTGAAACACTACAGCACTTCAAGCAATTCAACTTAGACTCGAGCTTTCCTAAAAGAATCCATTACAAAGTTTGGTGCAGATTTCAATATGCATAAGCCACATTGAATTTGGTTAATTAAACATTTGGAAACCAAATGAGAGATGAGTGTAATGCATTCAAATTATGCTGTTGTTACCGTTAATGCATTTTCTAAGTTGAATCAGCGGTTAATGTCAGCACTGGCTTGTCACCTTTGTGATGCTCAACTTAGCACAATTTCCCCCAACATCTTTCCAGGAAGGTGCTTCAATATACACATTACTCCTACGGCTTTAACATGAATGGAAATACACATTCAAAAAAGAATGCAAAAAGAAACCATATTGAATTGGTGGCATAATTTTGCCCTGTGATTATTTTGCCAGTGGGGAATGAGGTTCTTTTGAACCTTTTTTTATTGTGGTTTTTTTTTTGGTTCACACCAAGGCTTAAAAGTTTAAAGGCATACTTCATTTTTCTTTCATTTTGATTTATGGAGGGGCCTGTGAATTTGATGCCCCTGTGAGGAGAAATTCTGCTCCCCTTAAGAGAATGAGCCAACATGCTGAGCTAAGGATGAGAAATTAGAATTAACTTTAACTGTGTTAAACATTTAGTTGCTGAAAGTTACATTCCTGGCCACAATGCAAGTACAGTGAGAAAATGATCTAGGTCACTGGTAGGTGTTGCTTTTTAATTTAATTCAAAGCCCTAACATTTTTGTTGTTTCAGTGTTTTTAACCACAGAGTAAAACATTTTTGTACTGAATTTTTCTCTACTTTTGTTACACTTAAACATAATCTATCTATCTATCTATCTATCTGTCTGTCTGTCTGTCTGTCTGTCTGTCTACTGTATATTTAGCTCATACTTTTGTTCCAGCTTACAGGTGAAACTCGAAAAATTAGAATATCGTGCAAAAGTTCATTAATTTCAGTAATTCAACTTAAAAGGTCAAACTAATATATCATATAGACTCATTACAAGCAAAGTAAGATATTTCAAGCCTTTATTTGATATAATTTTGATGATTATGGCTTACAGCTTATGAAAACCCCAAATTCAGAATCTCAGAAAATTAGAATATTACATGAAATCAATTAAAAAAAAGGATTTTAAATACAGAAATGTCGGCCCTCTGAAAAGTATAATCATGCATATGTACTCAGTACTTGGTTTGAGCCCCTTTTGCATTAATTACTGCCTCAATGCGGCGTGGCATGGATGCTATCAGCCTGTGGCACTGCTGAGGTGTTATGGAAGACCAAGATGCTTCAATAGCGGCCTTCAGCTCTTCTGCATTGTTTGGTCTCATGTCTCTCATCTTTCTCTTGGCAATGCCCCATAGATTCTCTATGGGGTTCAGGTCAGGTGAGTTTGCTGGCCAATCAAGCACAGTAATACCATGGTCATTGAACCAGGTTTTGGTACTTTTGGCAGTGTGGGCAGGTGCCAAGTCCTGCTGGAAAATGAAGTCAGCATCTCCATAAAGCTTGTCTGCTGAAGGAAGCATGAAGTGCTCTAAAATGTCCCGGTAGACAGCTGCGTTGACTCTGGACTTAATAAAGCACAGTGGACCAACAACAGCCGATGACATGGCTCCCCAAACCAACACAGACTGTGGAAACTTCACACTGGACTTCAAGCATCTTGGATTGTGTGCCTCTCCATTCTTCCTCCAGACTCTGGGACCTTGGTTTCCAAATGAGATGCAAAATTTGCTCTCATCAGAAAAGAGGACTTTGGACCACTGAGCAACAGACCAGTTCTTTTTTCTTTAGCCCAGGTAAGACGTTTGACATTTGAAGCCCATGTCCAGGACCCGTCTGTGTGTGGTGGCTCTTGATGCAGTAACTCCAGCCTCAGTCCACTCCTTGTGAAGCTCCCCACACATTTGAATGGCCTTTTCCTGACAATCCTCTCCAGGCTACGGTCATCCTTGCTGCTTGTGCACCTTTTTCTTCCACACTTTTCCCTTCCACTTAACTTTCTATTAATGTGCTTTGATACAGCACTTTGAGAACATCCAACTTCTTTTGCAATTACCTTTTGAGGCTTTCCCTCCTTGTGGAGGGTGTCAATGATGGTTTTCTGCACAACTGTCAGGTCAGCAGTCTTCCCCATGATTGTGAATTCAACTGAACCAGACTGAGAGACCATTTAAAGGCTCAGGAACCCTTTGCAGGTGTTTAGCTGATTAGAGTGTGACACTTTGAGCCTACAATACTGAACCTTTTCACAATATTCTAATTTTCTGAGATTCTGAATTTGGGGTTTTCATAAGCTGTAAGCCATAATCATCAAAATTATATCAAATAAAGGCTTGAAATATCTTACTTTGCTTGTAATGAGTCTATATAATATATTAGTTTCACCTTTTAAGTTGAATTACTGAAATTAATGAACTTTTGCACGATATTCTAATTTTTCGAGTTTCACCTGTAGTTTGACTCACACAGCTTTACTTTCCTATAAATCTAAAGCAGTTTTCCTAAATATTAATGTACACATATGTAGACAGTGGGACTAAGTTGTGAATTTAAAAAACAATACCAAACTATAGAAAGTCAGATTATATTGATTTTTTTATTAAATGGTTTATGTTTCCAGAAGTGTTGCTTTTTCATGTTTATGAGAAGTTACATACATTACATCTGATTTTCTGTAAAGCTGCTTTGGAACAATGTGTAGGCATATTAGGAAAAAGCACACATAAAAATAAAAAAAAAACTATACAAATAAAAATTATTTGACTTGATCTGTCTTTTTTACAATGTTTGTTTCTACTTTGGCAACAAAATCTCAATGTTCTCTCCTTGTCAAACAAACAAGTTATAGCCAGTACTGAAGCATTTTACAAATCATAAATTAGCATAATTAGTTCTTATACAAAGTAAAGGCCAGCATCGTCCAGTCAATGCCAACCATGTTAAAATAAAAGGATAAATTATACATTCTGAATCTAAGTATTGATTAACATTGTCCCATGGCTGACAACCATGTTGAGTGGTTCAAACATCATCTGCTGCTTGAAACTGAACATTTGATAGCAAGTTTGTATTGAATGCACTTGGCTTCATAGGAAAGCTATAGGATGCTCCCTTGCTCCCTATTTAGGGAATAACTTAACCTCCAGTGCGCTGGCTGTCTGAACAGTCTCAGAACTGCACTGGTCTCAGAACAGTTCAAAGTGCACCTAATTTTCATCCTACTTACATATAAAGCCTCTGAAACCAATTATTTTTTTTTTTTGTCAATGTGAAAATGCACAGTAAATATAGGATTTCTAATGAAAAACTAGTACTATTGTTCACATTAGTGTATATTGTGTTTAGCGGTGTGGCATTTCTTGATAAATTGCTAAAAATAAAGATGGCAGATCAGATGAAACTAGAGACTCAACAGGTTTCAATGAAAAGCTTAATTTGATTTCTTACAAGATATAGTTTTGTTGGCGTTTCTCCCAAAGACAAACTCCGCTGTGATCGGCACCCTGTTGTTTTGTCACATGACTCGTTGAAGGTTTAACCCTTTACTCTCCTGAACTGAGATCAGTTGGTTTAAATTAAATTACATGTTAATTATGTGTTGCGTATAGTAAACTCAAAATACAACGTTCGCATGGTCGCACAAGGTTAAAAGTTTACTTTTTAAATTGAAAAATATGACACTACAGTGTACCTCTGTTGTAAGAGGAATCAGAATGGCTGAGTGCATTATATGGTGATTTTTATCATTAGTATTGGACACACAAAATGCAGTCAGTCAGTAGTTGACAAACGTTTGGTAAGAAAAATTAGGAAAACTTTTATTATTCACATTAATGCCTAATCAGCAAACAATGCCAGTCTTAAAACAGCCTCAAAAGTCTGGCATTTCACAGCGATATATCAGCATCCTAAACAAAGCTCATCTGCCTGACTTTACAAGATTGCCATGTTCAAGGGACAGAGCTGAAGGCAAACAAGTCTTTGGTAGATCTAACAGACCTTCCAAGTGACATCAGAAGTTTTCTGTCACTCTGAGAAGAAAGGGCCTCATAGCAAAGAGGAACTGTCACCTCTGATGAGGATTTTCTTGGCCATCTGTCATTGTCAGGGGTTGATGTGCATGGGAGCTACTGTGTTATCCATGTGAAATCACGGTGACATGTTATCAAATCTGTGTTATAACATTATATCTTATTGCAAGGAACAGTCAAAACTATTGCACAAGCAGCAGAGATGTATGTACATTCCATGTGTAAAATGCAAATGTATTTAAAAATACATTTGGTAAATTTCTTGGACATATCAGACTTTTTTTTGTAAGACACTTTTGACAGATACACAGAACATTTATCCCTTAGTTCGACCAAAAAATACATTGTAGAAAAGCACAATAAAACAAACCCAATCAGACAATAGCCGGGAGTGTACCGCTTTGATCATGAAGAGATCTTGTATGCCTCATAAACTCAAATATATGTTTTCATGTGTGTACTGTGTACACTTACTGCTTTCTTGCTAGCTAGCAACCTCGTAAAATCGCCCTTCTGTGACGCTATCCATGACTCTTTTCATATGGAGGTCAAAAGCAGCTCATATGTTGAGTTAAAGCTCTGTCGCTAGTCATGTGAAAGGGCTTTAATACTGGGACAATCTCAGCCACTGTGAGGACTAAAATAATTCAAACACTGTGCTAGGGAGAAGTGTGAGGTCGATATAACCTTTCCAGTCTTGAGCCAGGCTATTTACCATCAGAATTAATGAGGAGGATAATGGCCAGACTCACAAACAAGTGTCCAGACAAACAAACAGCAGCTTCCTGTCCGTTCTGACCTCCACAGCTCTTGTCCTTACAGGCCACTTTTCAACACACCTGAAAACATGGTTTAGCATTTCAAGCGAGTTGTCCAGAAACAAATTCTCTTCATGTAGCTGCAATACAAATGGCAGCGAGAATGTACGTCGGGTTTAAAAATGCTAACAGGTATAATGTGAGTAAACTTTTCATTGTGAAAACGACACCTAAAAGGTGCTATTTTTAAAATCCCATGAAGTAAAAATTTGAGGATTATGGCTTTTTTTACCTGCTTTTTATATAACTGACTGTTAGATTTGAGCTCATGTAAAGGATGCTAATGCAGTTGGATGGCCATTATAAAACTATAAACCCCTTTTTGATGATTAAAGAAATGTTTTTATACATTTTTATTTAAAGCATAAATATAACAATATATTGTTATATGGTATAAGCAGGGCTGGACTGGGAAGAGAAATCAGCCCGGGGTTTTACATGGCAACTGGGTCAAAAGTTGGTGAGCTGGGGGGGGGGGGGTTTCGCTGTCTTTTTCTGCACATCACGGCGGGGTTTTGTGCTCCGTTCTGCATAACGCGATGGCTCATTTTTGCTTAACATGGCCCATTCGGCACGTTTCGCTCAGTTCTCCCGCTGGCTAGTCCGCCCCTGATTGGCTCCATAGTGAGTCGGCCCACCTGAAAAAAGCCCGGTGTGCCAGATTGCCAGTCCAGCCCTGGGTATTAGTGAGGTTTATGTTTAACAAATGCCAATGGGGTTAGAAAAATTATTTAGAGGAAAACATTTTTGATTGGAAACAAGACACAAGACAAGACACAAAATGCAAAATTAGATAATACTTATCAAGTTTTGGACAGCCATCCTAGTTCTGGAAGAATTTTTCCCTTTTTTTTTTTTTTTTCTTTTTTTCATAGAAGTTTTATAATGTACTTCATAAAATAGTTCTAAGCCATGAACCAGACCAGCCAGCTCTGAGGCGATTCAAAACATTACAAACTTTGATTTGGAAGCAAAAAAGTATTTGAACATCTGAAAAAATGAAAATGGTAGAAGACTGTGTTCTTAAAGTCTGTATTGAGGGAATGACCTACAATTCCATGAAGCATTTCGAATGGTGTAATCAAAATTTAAATTATGGAAAAATATAGCTATTTATTTAAAATTATCGATTATGAATATAGAGCCAATATTTGTAAAGTTTATTGTGAAAATATTCAAATAGTGTATATACAAATATGTAAGTAGTTTGAGAGTATAGGGAGACAGACTCGATTACATCATTCACAGTCCATCATGGGAGTGGGCGGTCACTGCAGAGCTTGTTTGGTGCACTTTGATTGCTGCAGTTCTCTGATTAGTGGGTGTTTTATATTTAGGATCATGGGTAATATAGTTTTTCACCAGAAATACCACAATAGACCAATTCCATTGTTTACAAACATTGCAGTACATTCTCAGTAAGTGGTGACAAAAAGCTAGCAAACGGTTGTGCTTGAGTTGACAGATAATATAGCTAATGCTAGCTAGCTCCTCTAAATATCACTAAAAGATAATAGAGAATACAATTAGCTGTCAAAGCTAGCTAAGTTTGAGTACACTGTTGCTAGTAACAGCTAGTTATTATCATTGATTTAACGAAAGTACAACACAAAGCCATCATAAATGCAAAAATATTATTAGCTAAACAATTATTATAACGGTATGAGTTAATATCATACCTGTAATAAAATGTCCGCTGCAAACAATGAGTTGGAAATGATCTCCTCAGTCCAGTCAGCTCTGTTGATGGAATCCAATAAAAGTCCTCTGTTTATGTCATAGCGATTTTAACAGTGCAGCATGACATTTCATTAAGCTTAACCATACAATTTAAAAGTAACAGGTAACTTTTTGAGGACTGTTGGTCAGCTAACTACAGGTTGCCAAAGTATTGTTGAAATAACGTGACTGATGGCTTCAGGACAATAACACTGATTAACCTCGGAGCTCACAGTAGGTCTGTCTTTAAATGTTTATAAGTTATTGTTAGAAATCTATTCCCATAGGGAGCATATGAATGGGATTTTTACTTCAGAACTGAACTGTTGCACTCGAATGGATTTTTTTTTTAAAAGGGACAAGCCTTTTGAATTGTCTCGCCCCAGCTTTTTCCAATAGGAAGTACATCAAGGCAGGACAGAAAACTGCACTTCTCAAGCCAAATTAATAGGGACTTTAAAGACCTTTCTTGAATGTGGCTGCACTTTTGCTCTATCCAATAAGATCATGGTGGACCAAGGGACAGACCCTGAGCTAGGATATCATGACATATTTTTCAAAGGGTGTATTTTCCCTGTCCTAGAGTACAGTACAATTAGGCAGCAATGGAGTCATGCTGCCTCTCCAGGGAGGATGGAGAAGCAGGTTACCACACAGTAATCTTGGGTGAGGTGAGGTGAGGCAAGGTCAAGGTGACACATTGAATGGTTCGAAGAGAGAAGTGAGAGCAAAGTGTTGAAAAAAATGCCTCTCATTGGAAATTTACACACAAACATGAAAGTCTTGTTTGAGTTCTTGCTCATCTGATAAAGCATAGCAGTAGAAATGTCAAGGTTATGGGTCTGTTTGCCAGGGAAAACACATACTGTACATATCTTGAATGTATTGTAAAGCACTTAGGAAACAACCCCAATTCCGATAAAGTTGGGACAGTATGAAAAATGCTAATACAAAACAAAAAGGAGTGATTTGTAAGTTATATTCATCCTTTGCTATATTGAAAGCACTAATTAAATAATATATGCTTTATATTCACTCCTAAAATCCAACCAAAAGTTCAGTTTCAGGCTGTAGATGATGTTTAGACCACTCAAAATGTTTGGCAGACATCAGACAAAGGAAATCAGTACATAGATTCAAAATTTTAAATGTATAATTTTATTTTACATGGTTGGCAGTGTTTGGATGATGATGGCCATTACATTGATTCAGAGTTATGCTAATGTCTTATGTATTGTCTGTAATGTCTCAAAAACATGAATAATCAACACTCCTGGAAACATAATAATCAATTTGATTGTCAGCTTTCAGTTCATTTATGTAAGGAATTGTAACGAATGAGGTCGGAGTCAGACAAGGGATGAGGAGCCAAATGCGGGTTTATTGATTAAAGGAAACAAACAGGCATGAATAAACAAAACTACCACGATGGGCAAATGAAAACAAAACACAGGAACTGGAACACGGGAACACAGGCATGGGAGCGAGCACAAACTACGTACAACAGCATTCAACGACAAACAAGGACTAAACCAAAAACCAGGATATAAATACAAAAACATGGGAAAAAGGGGCCAATGAACAAACAGAACACAAACTAGGTGACGAGGTGATTAACAGAAACCAAAGGCAAATTAACAAGGGCAGGTGAAAACAATGAACAGTGTACACGAGGGAAAACAACACTATGGAGGTACAAGGGTGACAAAAGTGAAAACTAAGGAATAACAAAAGTGACAAAATTACAAACAAAGGGCAACAGTGAGACAAGACAGGGTAACCGTTACAGGAATAATATACAGACATTATACTTTCAGCATATTTGTCATAATTCATCCTCATGTTGTTACAAACCCACAAGACTGTCTTTCTTCCTTCCATAAAACATAAAAGGATATGCTAGGCAAATTGTGTTAATAATAGGATTCAAAACAGTTTTTATATGAATGCAAACTTTAACAGTGAAAAAGACACTCTATTAGCATATCATATATATATATATATATATATATATATATATATATATATATATATATATATATAAATAAATACAAATTTCCAACATTCTTTTGAATGTCCATGTACTAAAATAAAATATTTGCTATAAATAACTATTTTATCTTGTCGCAAATATTAGTCCGTTAATTTTCCTGATGAGTTTTGACCTTTTGCTGACCCTTTATGCTTCACAGGGCTAATGTGTGCTTCTAAATCACTTGCACCTTTATTAGCAAATGACACATAAGTGCCAGCTTTACATGTCATACATTCTGGTTCCCACAGATCTCGACCGGGACGAAAGCATGGGGATTATTTGTGCAAATCTTCTGTAAATTTGCACATTTGTTTGGGCATTGTTTCCACTCAGCTGTCATTTGCTGCTACTGTCAATCAACTGTTTGATGCCGTTCACGGAGAGATTGACAGGCAGGAATTTGGCCTATAGTTGCTACAAGCCTCTTATAATTGACCAATTGGTGTGCGAGAAGGTGGGACTTACAAAGAGGGGTTAAAGCAATGCAAATATGCGTGCACACACAAATGAAGTATTAGACCAGATGTGCATCAAAATGCAACTAAAGCCGAATCCAGAACATTTTCGCAAATTTAGAAATCCCGCCCGGATGCTTTTTTAAGGTCATGTCCTTTAAAAAAGGACATGTCCAGGAAAAAGAGGACGTATGGTCACCCTGTTTTAGCAAGATTCATAGAGTAGAAGCTTTTAAAATCTAATTCACATCGTTTGATTTCATTTGTCTTTAATAACATAAACTCTGCTTTAAGGCTACAGTTAAATCTATTTCATAATTATAGTTTAATATGACAATATATTAAAACATTGGCCTCTCCCCAGATATCACACCAGATGCAAAAACATCCCAATGTGTCAAGGGGATGTTTGCAAATCCCCTAAAACAGTAAATGAGATTATTTTTCTTCCACTATTGCAATTATAGTAAGTATCCCACTGGTAATTGCATTTCAATCTGAATGGCAGGCATGTTTGTCATTTCTACATAGTTGCACTTCTGCTTCATTGAAAGTTAAATGAAAATGTCTGATTACACGAGAACATGTCAAACCTTCTGCTTTGAGAGGCATGTAATGAACAACACGTGAACGGGCACATGTAAATAAATACTAGAATTTTGTAACTAATGTGCTGTTATGCTCTGTGATCCCCTCAATGTACCTTTCAAGAGAGCTGCACTAATATTGCAGTTAAGGAAGGAAGGAAAGACATTTATGAACAAGAAATAATGAAAATAAACGAAGAAAGGAAGTAAAAAATAAAGGAAGTGAACAAAGGAGGATGGGCGAAAGCAAGGTAGAAAGAAAGAAGCAAAGAAATAAATAAAGAAAGAAAGACAGAAAGCGAAAGGAAGAAAGAAAGAAGCAAAGAAAGAACAAGAAAGGATGAAAGACAAAAAGAAATAAAAGGAAAAAAAAAAGAAAGACAAAAAGAAATCAAATAAAGGAAATAAAGGAGAAAGAAAGAAAAGAAAAGGAAGAAAGGAAGAAAAGAAAAAGAAAAATAATAAAAAAGAAAGAAAGGACAAAAGACAAGAAGGAAATAAAGAAAGAAAGAAAAAAGGAAGGATGGAAATGAATGATAAAGTAATAATGAAAATAAAAAAGAAGAAATTAATAAAGAAGGAATGATGAAAGGAAGGTAGAAAGAAGGAAGCAAAATATCTTGAAAAAATCTGACCCCAGCTTAGCTGGGATATGTGAAAACTAATAAATTTCACTGTATATATGCAAAAAAACTGTGTGTATAATGTGTGACCAAAATAAAGGATTCTATTCTATTCTAAGAAAATGAAGACAGAAAGAAAGATAGAAAGAAAGAAAGAAACATCCTAAATAAGAGGTACTTTTCAGTATAAAACAAGGCTCAGTGCTTGCCACTAGCAACAAGCATAAGTTAATTGACAATATTTCTACCTTCTAGTAAAAAAAGAAAGAAAAAGAGGTCAAACCATAATAAAATTGTATTACATATTATATGTGAACATCTCACACACTAATGTAAATTGAGTGATACAGTAAGAGCTTTTGTGGTACTGTATTTTAAAGGAACATTTCACCCAAAAGTGACGATTTTGTCATTTGATCAATGTAATATACTCACTCCCATGCCATTCGAAAACCTTTATACTTTTGGTTGGTTGGTTGAGTGGTGGTGGCGTAGTGGTCTAATACACAACTGTTAATCAGAAGGTCGCTGGTTCGATCCCCACAGTCATCACTATTGTGTCCTTGAGCAAGGCACTTAACTCCAGGTTGCTCCGGGGGGATTGTCCCTGTAATAAGTGCACTGTAAGACGCTTTGGATAAAAGTGTCTGCCAAATGCATAAATGTAAATGTTAATATTTTTCCCATGGAAAACAATCGGTGAAAATACCATACAAGTATAAAAAGTAGTCCATGCATCTTGTACACTATAAAAATCATCCCATCTGTGGCAGCTCTCATATCTCATGCTCAATTTCACATATTTGGTAACAACACATGGGAGAACCAATAGTTTTTTTTGCAATTAAAACATACCTGACACAGAGCAATTATTAGAGAACAAAATTTCAGTCATTTTATTCTTCGTCACACAAAATGGTTTGAGAGGTGTGCATCCTTCAGCCAACAAAAGAACCTTTTAAAACAGATTTTGGTATGTTGAAAAAGCAACACTCAAGCCTATATAACCTCTTCATGAAATTAAGGACATTAAACAGCTCTCTGGAATATAATAAATAATCCATTATGAATAGTATGCACATATATTAGAATATTTATATTAAAGGTCCAAAGACTAGCATTTATAAGCTAATTGAAATTCTACTCTGAAAGACATAGAAAATGGTTCACTTCTGTGGAGGGTAATGAGAAAATGCTCTATAAGTGAACCTGAGAAAAGAACAGTAATCAGATCATCTCATCAGGGAAATAATGACTTCTTATAAAACCACTGATGAAAGGGGGGGAAAAATCACTAGATTTGCATTTCTTGAGGGAAATACTTGAACTTGCATGGCAGAAAAATAACAGTGTTATGGACTGTGTCTCGTTTCGAAGGCTGCAGTATACCGAGCGTCCTCCTTTAAACAAATCTTGTTTAAATGAGATGGCTTTCTTAGGACAAACGGAAATGGAACGTAACATGGTTGCTATGACAGCACGCCACTCTTTAACAAGTGCAAGCTCTTCGAGTGAGAAGGTAACAAAGTCCATTTAGAAGGGAATGTATGAGGTAAATTTTAGGGGAGTTATATTGATGTAAAGAGAAAAGAAAATAGATTTTACATGTGTTCGTTTAGTCTAATACATAATTTGAATTATATATGAATATAATTATACATATTATATACCCTACACCCATCTACTGAGGTACTTCAACTTGGAAATTCACCTTACTTGCATTTGATCATCATATTTACGGGAAATTGGCGTTAATGTTTTTAGATATTACCGTTGAAGCATATAAATGTGGGTTGTGAGCGCCCAAGAAGGATATGCCTCATGCATCTTCCGAATTCCCGTGAAAGGATGTACCATTCAGGGGCCAAACATGAAGTTTCCACAGCTCGGGCCAGGATTAAATATTGTCCCCTGAAGGTTCCTCCTCTCCAGTATCACCCAAAATGAGCTCTCGAGGAGAGATATTATCTCTGAGAAACATACTCTGTCCGGTCAACTCAGCACTCTCAGTAAGAGGCAAGATCCTTGTTGGCGAAATCTGGCTAAAACTTCTGGGAGCAGAGAAACTGGAGGAAACGCATACAGGCGTATTTTGGGTCATGTATGCGCCATCGAGTCCAGACCCAGGGGGGCTGGCTGATTCAGAGAGAAGTAGAGGGGACATTGTGCTGTCTGTTGGGAGGCAAAGAGGTCCACCTCTGCTTCGTAAAATCTTAACCAGATATGTTTCACTACCTCAGGTGAGTTTCCATTCTCCCGTCGGTATTTTCTGTCTGAACAGTAAATCTGCTCCCACATTCAGGCATCGAGGGATATAGACTGCTTTGAGTGACAGAAGCTTGCCCTGGGCTCAAAGGAAAATATGCAGCGCTAGTCTGTTTAGCTGGCGTGACCGCAGACCTCCTTGGGGATTTATGTAAGAGACTGCCGCTGTGTTGCCCACCCACATCAGGACATGGCAGCCTCTCAGATGCTGCAGGAAGAGTGTGACGACGTGGTCCCCAATCTTTACAAGAGGGAGCGCAACTCACCACACTTTGTTTTTGAGCCTCCCTTCTAGAAGGATAAGGGCGAGGCTGGGTGGCCGACAGCCCCTCCCCCTGAGTGAGGCGAGGAAGGAATTGCACAAAGGCTTCCTCGTGTTTTTACACCTCCTGAAACATGGTGACTGTATTCACTGAATCGCCAAACAGACGGGGCATCAAGTAGGAATACTCTGTCCTTATCCTTGATGCCCTTGAGGTTTAGCCACAGATGCCTCTCCACGCTGACCAAAGCAGCCATTGAACGGCCGATAGCTCAAGCCGTCTGCTTGGTTGCAATGAGAGATAAATCTGTGGCTCGACGAAGCTCTGAGAATGCTTCCTCATTTATTGTACTACCCACACACAGGTCCTTCAACAGATCAGCCTGGTATGCCTGTAACACCACTATGCTGTATAGCGTGGCACCAGCCTGACCTGCTGCTTGATAAGCTTTCCCCAAAAGCGTTTTAGGTGGTTCTACATGGCTTTTTGGGGAGAGTTGGTCTTTGCAATGATGATGCGAGCATCTCTTCTACATGTGGCATCATCGTATACCCCCGTGCATTAGCACCCTTGATAGTCAAATATGTCGAAGGCACAAAGATATGGGAAGTATAAGGTTTCCCCTGTAAATGAGTTAACTTGTCATGGAGTTCTTCAAAGTAGGGGAGAGACTAATTTTGTGTTCTCTTCCGCTGGCCACCAGACAGAAATCTATCTTCTAGTTTTGAAATTTTTGGGGGTCTCTTGTTCGCATGGCCTGTCTAGCTCTATTCTGACCACCACACAAGTAATGACCTTGAGTAATTCCTCAACCACTTTTTCATAATGTGAGGAACGCTCAGCGGTAGGCAACTCAAAGTCTGCAGACCCAAGGGATTCATCGTCCCCCTCATGAACTGAAGAGGCACCAGGACATGCTGGAGAGAGAGCAAGTTATAGGGGAGGACCCGTTTCTGTCTCCTCAGCCAGATACGATGGAATGATGGGTGCTGTCTTGTGGAAGTAAGCAAGATTAGCGTGCAGCGTCTTCACTGTGAACGGCACAATGCTCACATTCGCCTCGCTCCAACGGAACAGCAGCGTGCTCTTCCCCTAAACAAACAAAACAGACAAAACAGAAACACTAATTATCGCCCCTGAAAGTAAAATCCCAAAGATACTACAACATATTGGCGACTTAGGCCCGTCTGTCCATCCGAGCCTCAGGAGCTTAGGTGTTGTCTTTCAGTCAGCTATGTCCTTGGAGCTTCATTCGAAACAATTAGTTAGAAACTGCTTTTTTCAATTGAGGAAAATCTCAAAATTAAGATCATCTGTGACAAAAGCTGAGTTAGAGATGATTATTCATGCATTCATCTCCTCCCGTTTAGACTATTGTAACAGTCTTTTTACGTGTTTGAGTAAGAAGGAGCTTCATCGCCTCCAGGTTGTTCAGAACTCTGCTGCAAGGCTTTTAACCCGCGTTAAGAGAAGAGAACACATCACACCTGTTTTAGCTTCACTTCACTGGTTACCAGTCCAGTATAGAATTCATTTTAAAATTCTAGTTCTTACTTTTAGAGCCTTGCATGGCCAAGTCCCTACCTACATCACTGACCTGATACAGCCGCACACTCCTACCCGGAGTCTCAGGTCTTTAGATCAGATGCTATTAGTTGTTCCCCGTACCTATTTTAAAACTAGAGGGACCAGTCATTCCAGGCAGTCGCTCCCAGGCTGTGGAATGCTTTGCCTCTTGTTTTACGTTAGCACAAACTCAGTTGATTCTTTTAAAAAACAACTGAAGACTTTGCTCTTCAAGCAGGCTTTTGGTTAGTCGAGGGTTTTTTTTATGGTTGTTTGTAGTGTTTGTTGTTTGTATTTTGGGGAATGTATTTAAATTGTTTTTGTATTACATTTTACTGTGAAGCACTTTGTGATGTTTATCTGTGAAAAGTGCTATATAAATAAATTTTACTTACTTACAAAGCAAAAGTGGTGTGTTTCTGATTCAGCGATAGGACGTAAGCATGGAAACACGCACCGTTTGCTTTGTTGATATCTAATTTTTTTTTTTTTTCACACAGAATGACAGAAAATTTTACGATTACTGCAAACTGCCTGACAAATCTATCTCCTGTTAGAAGAGAAAAGAGAGCATGAGAACATTTACATTTATGCATTTGGCAGATGCTTTTATCCAAAGTGACTTACAGCGCAATTATTGCAGGGACAATCCCCCTTGAGCAACCTGGTGTTAAGTGCTCAAGGACACAATGGTGGTGGCTGTGGGGTTCGAACCAGCAACCTTGCTGATTAACCTTGCTGATTAACAGACCTGTGCTTTAGCCACTACGCCGCCACTACGCCGCCACTACGCCACCACCACCGCCGTCTTTAGGAGTGACCAGCTGTGAAGCACAAACACATCACAGAGTGGTCTGAAGACAAAAGACTTGACAATGCACCTGTGGCACATCTATTTATAGCCCTGGTAATTACGCATCCTGATGATGTCGCCAACAGAGGCTATAAAGGTTCTAGTCGATTTCATTGATGAGTTGCACACATATTCACAGCTGGTCACTCCTGAAGACGTTCCCAAAGTGCTGAATCAAGCACAGCATTAAGTGTAGCTTTTGAGAGGGAACATGTACCTGCAGTGGACAATTGCTCCCAGGCTGCACACACACTCGCACAGGACCTTCATCATCACTGACAAACGACTGAATGCAGTTGCAGGTTTTGTTTCCATGAATTGTAAGTAAATATCCACTTCATTCAGCATTGTTTTTGTTTTCTGTCTTCTAAAGCATCCAGTTACTGTGTTACTGAAACCCCAAATGTCAAAACTAACTAACTCTGTATGTCATCTGTCTATCTACCTATCTCATGGTTCATTGGTCTGTCTGACTTTAGATAATTTGAAACCTTCAAAGTTTAAGCTCTCAAAACTATTTTACACTTGCAGAGAAAGCTTTGTCAAGCTAACATCCTTGACAAATTTTGCCTATGTAGTTGAAAATGTTTTATATGGTTTTAGAACAACCTCTAACCAGAATGCTTTAAGAATAGCAATATAGTTTTTTTGTGTAAAATATTTTTAAAATCACATCAATTGCACCTCATTTCCACTGTCATGCCCTATAAAGACAATCATCAAAGTGTAATCATTTTGTTTATTTCAGTTTTGCTCCAAGAATAATAATAGATACAAAAAAAATGTTATGCTTTTATAAGGTCTGCTATATAAGGTATAAGGTACTGTTTAGATCTGTTAAGCTTTTAAAAAGATTTTAGTTGTAGGGAAGTAGTTTCCAGGGGTACACAAAAAGATTTGGATTTTGCTATTTTGAACCTAACAAAATGTAAAATTACTATTTAAGGCTCAAATGAAAAAATTATAAGGATTTGTGTTGGGAATATATATTTTACCAATTAATCAAGCTCTTCATTTGAACAATCCCAAGATCAATCTTTTACTCTATTCGAAGGTAGGTGCAGAAATATTTATTGGGGCGTCAAGGAATCGTACCTTGGAATACCAGGGATAATATACAAATGAAAAGGCATCTTGAAAAACTGAATAAGTGCAACTCTTTTAGTAGGAAAATATACTCTTTGTGAGGAAAGAATTTACTCTTCTAGCTCAGGGGCGTTCTCTGCACAATGCTGGTGCAAGAGGAGGAGAGACTGCTGTAATGTGCCGAAATTCCAACAGCTTCACTGGATACAGAGGTGAATGGATTGGCAGAGTAATTCAGCTCACTGAACACAACCTCTCGGCTCTGAATGAGAAAAATCTGAATGAGTGGTTGCATGCCAGCTCCTTTTATACCCGTATGTCCGGGGGAGTGGCATGCAAATTCCACTCACCAATTTCCATTGACCTTTTCTCAAATATCAGAGGTGTTTGGGGCTCCCAAGGGCAACACCTAGTGTCACTACATTGACACAACTTCGAGTGAGTGACAGATAAGGAACAGTTGCTCTGACATTCTGCCAAATATCTCATTGTGTGGGGGATGAAAGGAGTCTAACTGATCTTGTAAAAGTGCATAACGTGGCTTTCTTTTGTCCCCCGGACATCTATTATATGGACGACAATGTTAAATGTCCTGAGAACAGGTGTCATTAAAGTGACCCTATTGCCTCAGTTAGCCACACACCATCCCTCGAAGCCTACACAAGCCAACTCAGAGCAGTACAGCAAATGCTGTAGACTCATTAACGGCTGTTTGGGAAACCCATGCTGACCCTCTGCTGGAACAAATAAAGTTAATGAGAACCTTCTAGTCAAGTCAAAGTCCATCTGTTTGTTGAGTTGTAAACACTCATTAGGCTAATCAATATATCTAGCTGGAACAGATTTTTTACTGTTAATTCCATAAAAGGGAAAGTATGCAAATGACAGTTTATATTGAAAGACCCTGTGAAATCACTTAATGAGCACAGCGGTCAATTATTTATAAACATTTCACCACAGAATGCCATGATTAACCAATCAAAATACCATATTTCAGAGAGTTGTTGAATAACAAGTGATTATGAATTAAGGTGCTCATATTTTTCAGTCAAAATGTAAAGAATGCCATTGTAAAACTCATGTGGATTTTTCATATCGAGTCAGTCCACCATTGGTGATATCCCTTTGAATCACCTTATCAGTTCCCATGGTGATTGAGTGCTTGTGAATATCAAACAAATCTGGTGGAATAATAGCGTGGACTGAAGGTCACTGTCTAATCTAAGAGAAATAGCATTGGTCTGTACAAGTATTGCAGTTGCTTGATGGGTCTGTAATGGATATGTGATGTCGTGTTGCTGTATTACTGATTATGTGTGGTATGGGCATGCTACTTTTCACAGATTTATACGGAAATTGTGCCACATGTTTTGAAAGAAAGTAATTTATCCAATGTTAAAATACTTTATTCTTCAGCGACAACAAGTTCTGTTTGTTTGAGCATTCCGACCAGCCCAAAACAGCTATCAACTGTCAACTGTCCGTCCGTCCGTCCGTCCATCCATCCATCCATTCCAAAACATGGGCTACATGAAAGGAAGGAAACTAAGTACTGAGGTCCTGGTAACAACAGCAAAAAATAAAAACACTAAAATATTATAAAATTAAGCAGCGCAGAAATAAGTACTATAAATAAACAATACAACCATAGAATCTCAAAATTAAGCAAAGAGTAATCTCAAAACAATCAGCAAAGGATAAAAACACTAAAATCTAAACTGAGCAGAGCAATAAAGTGCAATGACAATAAAACAATACAACCGTAGAATCTCAAATTAGCAATGGTAAAAACAGTGCAAATGAGTAGTATTAATATGAATATAATTATGGATATAAATACACAAATGCAGTGGAGAGACCACATAAGAGACTGTAATCTATGAGTATTATTTCACATGAAAGAGTCTTTGGTGTATGAATGTTATTGCACATAAAAAAAAGGTTTTTGAAAACCTTTGAAAAGAAGCTTCTTTCTGAGACTGGTTGTTCTTGCCCTCAAGCTGCACAGCCTTCTACCTGAGGGAAGGAGGTTAACCAGTCCATGAGCAGGGTGGAAAGAGTCTGTATAGTTATCTGATTGTTATATATTTAAACCCAATTTGAAGCAGGATAAATGGTTATAAATTTAGTAGTGTATTTGTTAGAAGTTAGCAGTTTTCTTTTTGGAGGATGTTTCAGTACTTTAAACAATTTTGCCAATCGTGTTTAGATATCTTTTACTGGAAAACAAGACAAAAATACAAATTAAGAAAACCTGCAGTGTTGCAGCTTGTTTGGGTTACAAAGTGTCTGCCAAGAAAGGAAATTAAATGTGATGAATAACCGCCAACCATCAATGTTTGTTGAAATATAACAGTGTGCATTTTTCACAATGATTGTGCATTTACATGAACAATATCACCAGCAGCAATAACAGCTGGCACACTGAGAAAATCTGTCAGACAGTACGAGTTAAATGTAAAAATTATTTATCTGACTTCAATTATCCCAGACAGCATCAATTCAGTCAGATTCATACAAAAATTACATTTGCATTGGCATGTGCCTCATTTTAAGCCGCCATTACACTAGACGATTTTTCCAGAAAATTTCAGGTGTAAGCTTTATTAACATAATTGCTGGCCAGTAGGTGAGAGACAGTGGTTCCAGCACCTGGAAAAGCACATCAAAATGGTTAGAAAAAATTGTTCTGTCACCGGGGCCGGCTCTTTGTTCTTGTCAAGTGACTAGTGAGCTGCTTCTGCACTCAGCAGCATATCATAACAAATGCAGATTGTAACAGTGATTCTGTCACCAAGCATTTTCCCAGAGGTTCACCTATACTAAAATGTCTGACGAAAAAAGAAAGTGGAGTTAGCCTGTTTTTATGAAAATTCAGGGGATAAATACACAAACACACACGTACAAGGTAAAATTACTCCATGAATCACATCCTAAATCACCTTATTACAACTGTTTATGTTCATGTGGTACTCCTGTTATTATTTTGGTGAGCTCTAAGTGACAGGAATAAGAGAGAGAGAGAGAGAGAGAGAGAGAGAGAGAGAGTCTGGGGGAGTGGTTATATCTTTCAACCAACCACAATTTTGCATCGACATATGTTACACCTCTGACTGAAGAGAGGGCAAGATCTCAGCAAAACAGTCAGCAAGTGTGACAACCAAAATCGAGTTGTTTGGGTCTTCTAGTGTGATGCCGGCTTAAGATGGTCGCTGTTATCTCCATGCAGCACTTTGCAGTGGTTCTCCCAGGACACTGGTTAGTGGATTTTCAACTGTTTCTGGAACAAACCCCATGCGCACCTCTTTAAACAATGTGTGTTTGTGTCTTCTGTTTTAAGTTTAATATAAAACTTATAAGTTATAAATGTAGTAGTGTATTTGTTAGAAGTTAGCAGTTTTCTTTTTGGAGGATGTTTCAGACATGACAGACATGTCCGTAAACTATCTCTCTCTCCCGCACAATCCTCCGCAGTCGACA